>NC_080572.1:82683850-82986767 GCF_030247185.1 Malaya genurostris | reverse complement strand
CATGTGCCTCCAAGCGTAGTAACAAGCTTGTGAAGGAGAAGATTTCATAAGCAACTTCAAATTCCTGCTCATGAAATCAATGAGTTTAATATCATCTTGTTTTGAGGTATCTATATGGGGCGTACTTGATTCCTTAATCCGCATAGAAACAAGAAATATATTAAAAAATAACACCTAAAAACTAACTAAATAAACTCGTCCGAATTTCGACTCGGAATTCATTGCGATTTCCATTTAGATTCCAGAGAAGATGAAACAATATATTTCGGACGGAATCAGTAGGTGCAGTTGAAACTCACAATGAATTCCGACTGAAGTCCGGACTACTTAATTGAGTAGCGCTCCCATGATGACTCCCAAGTAACAATTCGAATGCGTTATGGTTCTGATTACAATTTATTTGAGTTTTGTAATTGATTCTGCAATCACTACCAGTTTTATGACAACTATAATAAGTGTCTCTTTTGACAAGTAATACAATAGTTCGTGAAGCTCCTGTAAAACCTTTTACCCGTACTTACAACTGTACTAAAAATAAAACAGCTTGTAGTAGAATAATACCATTCAAACACCCTTAGTATTACTTATAAACATTCTCTTTAAAACATTATTGCCAGGTCAATTCTTCCATAAGTCTAGTTTTGTGTGTATGCGTGTACATTGGATGACAGTTCCACTCAGAGCATATTTGATGGTTCTAAAGTACATTTATGATACATTTGTTGTAGGCTGTTCGATTTATTACTTCTTAGGTTAAGATTATTATTCATTAGATAAAATTTCATGGCCGCCATTTTGATGTTTTATACCGTAGTATTTATTGACATCAAATAAACTTCGAAATACAAAAACAAGGAAATATTATGGGCTTTTATCATTCATTTTCAGAACGTATGCACAAGTTTAGACAGCAACCTTAGGTTGATGTCAGAGTGAGCGCGGAACGCGGACCGAAGCGAAGCGATACAATGCGATGCACTTTTGCCGCATCGCGTTCACTCTGACAGGTTTGCTTTGATCAAATGTAACTAGCTCACACGCGCTTCCAGACGCTTCGCGTGACGCTTTCGCTCTGACAGCAACCTTAGGATGAACCTATTTTTCACCAGAGAGAAAGCCAGAGCCAGAGAGAAAGCGACACGCGACGCGAAGCGAAGCGATGCGATGCGAAACTTGACAGATCGCACGAAGTCGTGCAGCAGAGCTTCGTCCATTCAAGCTCAGCAGAAAAATGACAAGTATGTCAGAGTGAACTCGATGCGTTGCAAAGCGACTACTGACCGATCACATTGCACTCACCATAAATCAAATAAACATAGATTTCCCAGTGTAATAGTAATGTAGTTGAGCAACCCGTGACACTAAAAGCACCGTCTGGTGGAGAATGGGTGCGTAAATGCTCCTAAAATGCATGCAAAAAGTTGCCTGCGCATTTAACACAACCACAGTAGCTAATGGAAAAAAGTACACCCGTTTGTCACTAGAGGTGCTGTTAGTGTCACCGTACAGTGAGAAATCTATGTTTATTTGATTTATGCACTCACTCTGATATACATGTCATTTTTCTGCTGAATTTGAATGGACGGAGTTCTGCCGCGCGACTTCGTTCGATATATTAAGTTTCGTTTCGCGTCGCGAGTCGCTTTCTCTCTGGCTTCACCCTTATGTCGTTTTCGTTTAATACCAAACCTAACCTAGTTTCTACCCTAACTGCTGTCAAACCGTTTGTTTGAAGCTAGTTTCGAACACAGTTTTAACGTTGTTGAACTGAAAATCGAGTCAGCTTCGAACCTGGTTTTTATATAAGGTTTGTTCAAACCCCCGTTGCTAAGCGCGATATCAACACAGTTTCGTGAAAAGTGTTCGTTTGATGAAACTACCCTGGGTCAGTTTCAGTTTCCTCAAGTTTTGATGCGTTGCAATATTACCGCATCAAGTTCACTCTGGAACGTTTGCTTTGATTTACTTCTCCAGTAAACGGGGGATTTCGCTTCTTAATTTCGAGTGCGGATAGAGAAACATTTTCAATGCTCTTATCTTCAAGCTGTATGTAGTTATTATGAATTAGTAGAGACTGCTACGGTATTAATTTCATGTAACAATATCGAGTTATTCCTAATATATGATTGTCTAATGTGAAATGTTATTCTTGCAGAGGTAAATGGTGTGCATCAGGAATAGATGCTGGAGAATACAATGTCAGTTAAGAGTTCTTCAGAGAATGAATTTATTTTTAAAAGAAGTCATTTTTTTAATATGCAAAATATTGTAAAGAGAACTCAAAAACAATCCAAATATATGGGATATTGTTCTTTTGAGAATTATCTCTCGAAGTTATGCAATGCGCGCTATTTACCTCTGCGGAAATAGTATGTCCCACTTCAGGCAATTATATCTCAGGAACGACTCGATATTGTTATATGAAATGAACACTGTAGCTTTCTCTAATAAAGGATAATAACTAACTCACACTAGTATGCGTCACACTCGTCGTTGGTAGAAGTTCTTCTATACAGGTTCTACGCTTACGTCCAAGAATAATAATTCGAGAGAATTTTCTTGACAATTGAAATATCGGTCAATCAGCGGGAATTCTAGACCCGAATGTAAATCCATCAAAATTTGGCTTCGGCAATTTTTCATGAATCCAAAACCAGAACAGCACGAATGTTCCATTACTGTTTTTTTTGCGGTCCGCCCTACTATGCGTACCATTTCCAACAACGTCGATTCGAAGTCGACTCACGCTCTATGAAAAGAAAGAAAAAACTAATAGGTGGTAGCAATAGTCTGACAAAAGTACCTGCTGCCGTCTCATTTCCGCTGTGGCAAGTTTTTCCTCAAGGTCCTCGATGCTCGGCGGGTCGGAAATCTGCTCCTGGAGGCGTTTCAGCCGCTTGGGTGGGTGTTTTTTGATTATGCTTTCGGAGTTTTCGTCATCTAGCGAAATTTCGAATGCTTCCGGTGGTGCTGTCGGGGTGTACAGGAATGGAGGTCAATGTTAGGAAAGGTAATTTATGAAAGGAAGTGCTCAATTTGAGCAGTGTTATAGTAATACATAACTTTGGGTTGAACTTTGTGGTAATCAAATTCAATGAGAGCGGGGATTACGAAAGGTCGAAAACATCTTTCAGCCAGATTACCATTTAGTAAGAACTGGTGGATATGTTCCTCTTTTGACTGGAGATGGTCCGGCATTTTATCAACTGCTAACTCTCAAGGTCGAAAAATACGAAGGTTTTTTTATTTCCAAAATCAATCCAATCAAGCTTGATTCACTTCTGCACGCACTTCTCAGTGGTTAATTCTAATGGTTTCTTTGGCAAGCCCTCCTTGTTTAGTAATACAATGTTTGTCATGTTTCATGACTGTTTAAAATAATCAATGTGATTATGGACGTAGATTCTTAAAAAACTCGGTTTTGCTAATAAGTTCGATTGAAAGGTTTTAATTTTACAAGCGACATTCAGTTGTGGATCAAAAATTCAACGAAATAAGACTATTTGTGTGTTTTTATCGAAAATATTATGAAATACCACTATTTTGACTGCTGAACTGATTCATATCCTTCAAACAATCCTGAGATAAAGTTGATTCTTTTCGTTCAGGCATGTAGTGAATCAAGCTTTATCATAGTGTAGTATAGTATAGGTAGGATTCCGCTCCTTTTGCCTTTCTTGTATAGAAAGAAGGCCATTCAATTACTGTGAAATCTGACTTTTTAACCGAAGTCCGGAGGGCCGAATGTCATATACCATTCGACTCAGCTCGACGGACTGAGCAAATGTCTGTGTGTTTATGGATGTATGAATGTGTGTGTGACAAATAATTTCACTCGATTTTCAAAACCTCACATTCAAACGAAAGGTCTTATGGTGCTATAGCTCGCTATTGAATTTTATTTTTATCCGACTTCCGGTTCCGGAATTACAAGGCAATTTGTGCAAATCTTTGTGAAAATGCGCACTCAATTTTCTTGAAAATTTTGTAACCGATTTTTACAAACAAAGATGCAAATGAAAGGTCTCAATATTCGTTAAAAAAATTACCGAGAAGTTGATCCAGATCCGACATTTGGTTCCGGTATTACAGCGCGATAAGTGAAAAAACATCAATTTCATGAGGATTTTTTCAAAAGTGATGTTGCTGGTAAATTCATCTAGTTGGTAGACCTTCCCGATCAACAGGGGAGAAAAAAACTGTATCTGGGGTTGTTTCGTTTTTTTTCTATCTGAATTAGTCATAAGCTTTGTGTAGTTTATAGTTAAAATAACAAAAATTATAACTCAATTTAACCTAGGTGATAACAAAATTGTTACAAACCTTGATATGTAAATATCAATATTATATCTAAATTTGTTACAAATTTATTACGACTTTTCAGCTGTTATTACCCATTTTTGGGGGAAAGGCTTTACCGTGCAAATCTAAAAAAAGATTTCGCGAAGTAAGATGAAATTGCAAACCTTTAGGTGATTTGATTTGCCATAAAACAGTAATGCACAGTTAAAGCGACTGGTTCTGAACCTGCAAGTTCTGAGTTGCCAACTTACGCTACGATTGCATCGGGGCATGAGAACCAACTGAGGTTCGAAGGATATACTGACATCATATAATAAATAGTGTAAGTCCATATTACTACAAAAATAATTTATCGCTTACTCTTTCGTCGTTTCCTTCCAACCGGCATATGAATGACAAGGTGGCTATTTTAGAACTAGGATCAAGCATTTTTTGTCGTGAATACGACTTACTTTACTATGGGGTGCCTTTTCAAAATTTACCGTCTTAGAGAGTGATAAGTTTTTGATCGTGAATATCTCTTGTTGTATCTAACGTATAGACATAATTTTTGCTACATGCCATCGGAAATATGATCACAATTTTATGATAAAATTTTCAGTTGTGTGACATGATCTCAAATAATTCAACATTAAACTTTTCTGAAATGTTTGGTATAAACCAGTATCAAAGAGGATAATTCATAAGGCGCGTTTGCCTTTCTCGTATTTTTAAAGCTCATATAGCTCAGTGATCTGTGAAAGGATTATTATATATCTAACTACCAATAGAATCGAAATTTTTCAACTTAAACGTGTATAGCAAAAGCATTGAAGTATAGAGTGTGTGTACACTATTGAAAAACCTGTCTCATTTGACCCATGTCAACACCAACCAATCAGAACGCGTTCTGAGGAAGAGAACAAAATATCTGCTGCTGTACAACAAATCGTTCGAGAAAAATGTTCCGAACAGTGTTCAATATCGTAGTGAGTTCCACAATTTGGTCCTTCTGAAAGGCAGGAATGAATCCCGTACAGCATCCTAATAGTTTCTTTCAATGAAATTCAAATCTGAAATGAAATAATCGAAATTGAAATTCTATATGCTGCTTTTTTTTATAGCCGTTAGGACCGCCCATTAGTGAAAAAGCTACAGACGAAATCACGTAAAAAGAAACCTCTTAACAAAAATTGGATCAGTTTGGATTCTATCGCCACTGCGAGCAGATGTATTTTGTGTCATTTGCAAAGTTAGTTTCGCCAAGAGCGATTACGTCACAGCTGCCAGTCATTTGCATTGGTGAAAAAACAACGGTGGAGAGCCTCACACAAAATCAGCCGTTCTAATGGTCTGAAGGTAATTAACTAATGAAAGTTTTTTCTTCTTTGTACCAAGAGGACCGATTTTCAAATAACATTCGAATCAGTTCGCTCGTTCAGTTGAATAGCATGATTTTATGATTGACGATCAACCAATTGCCTATTAGTCACATTAGTTTGCGATATCCACAGCCAGAAGCCCCGCAAGTAATGTTCAAAAACCATCAAAATTGAACTTTCATTTCGGTTTGATTGTTTGATATCTACCTAGATTGACTCACAGAAAAATGATTTAAATGGAAAGTCTCATAATGCGGGTCGGTTGCTTTAAACTCTACATAGCAAATTTCGAATTCCAGCTTATGGTTCCGGATTGGAAGTAATCAAAATACAACGAAATGAGACTATCATAAGGACTGTATCGATAAGTAGTTAGCAACATTCAAACAGTTATTACTCTGAAATGGTTTAATTTTTTGCAGCGCGTTTTGCGGTGACATGTTCGTTTCAATGATGAGTCGAATTGATCCGGAAACGCGAAAGAAAATTCTGCACACTTGGTGCTCAGAAAGTGGTGTCACGCACAATGAAATTGCAAAACGGGTGAAAGTGCACCACACCAGTATCAAAAATATTATCGAGAAGTTCGGTAAGACCCTTTCCATGAAGGATTTGCCCCGATCCGGTAGGAAAACGAGTCCCGGCCGAGCTGGCTAAAAGTGGTTGAGTACATCAGGAAAAACCCATCAGCGTCGATGCGGGATTTGGCCAAGCAGTTCAACACCAGCATCGGGATGATTCAACGGATCAAAGTTCGGAACTCCCTAAAAACGTACAAGAAACTGGAGGTGCCGAAAAAGTCCCTGGTACAGCAAGTTCAGGCCAAAACAAGAGCACGAAAACTGTATACCCGGATTCTACAGAATAAAGACGGTGCATCGACTGATCGACGACGAAACCTACGCCAAGGAAGACTCTCGAGCGCTGCCCGGACCGCAATATTATACGAAATCGATGTACCAGGACCTGGACGACGCTGACACCACGGTGGCGATGGAATAGTTTGGGCAGAAGGTGTTGGTCTGGCAAGCAATTTGTATCTGTGGTTTGCGGTCGTCTATTTTCTTAACGAAGGGCACAATTAACGCCAAGGTGTACGAGGAAGAATGTTTGAAGAAGAGAATGCTGCCACTGTACAGAAAGCATAAGGCTCCTCCTATCTTCTGGCCGGATTTGGCTTCAGCCCACTACGCCAACTCCGTTCTACAGTGGTTGTCAAAAAATAATGTACAATTCGTGGAGAAGGACATCAACTCACCGAACTGCCCGGATCTTCGGCCAATTGAAAGGTCAAGCGGCACTTTCGGAAGGAAGGTACAGTGTCTCAAAACAATTAAAAAAAACTGGACAGCTGCCACCAGGAAAGTCACAAAAGTAACTGTGCAGAATTTAATGAAGAATGTCAAGTCCAAAGTGCGAGCTTTTCACAGAAACTAGGATTTTCTTCAATATAATCAGTGAAATGCATAAAAATGTAATTTTTCTACAATATATCGAAAACTGATGTCAAAAATTTTTTTTCGCTTTTTTATTCAATAATCAATGTTGCTAACTACTTTTCGATACACTCCTTAAATTTATCCGATATGGATAGATTTAACTTTTCAAATCGAAGGTATTATGGTGCGATAAATCGTTTTTGTCTGATTCATGAATGTAAAAATGTTCAATGATATAGATGACAACGGGCTGAATGCGATATCTGCAATTCGTAGATCTTATTAATTGATGACCTAACCAACTCATTTCGATTTTACTGATTTTGGATAAAAAATTGTGAAAGTGAATCGATATTACTCTGGTTTGCTTTAGGTAATGATGATATCATCAGCGCCACCAGTGAACATTTTTTTATGTTATATTAACAAAGTTTTTTTATTTAGAACTACGTAAAAAATTATCAGATCAACATAGTATAAAGTACAGTAAAAACTAGAGATAAATCGATACGATTTTTTTTCTCTATTTCCAGTACATCCGGGGTCCGGTAAAACTAAAGTCGCTATTTTCAATCTGCAACTGAAAGACCTATAAATCGAGAAAGTATTGAGTTGAGTTCAGATTTTGGTTAATTAAAATTAGAAAATGCCCTTGGCATCTTAAAGCTTAAGCAGTATGCTTCTAAATATGTTATTATTGATTAAAAAAACCTAATTGAATAGTTAGAAATTGATTTAGACTTATAAAGCATACTATTTTGGTCTAACATTGTTTTCAAGAATCTCATAAAAGAATTCCAGACTAAATGTAATAAAAACAATGCAATGCAATGCAAATCGTTATGCAGTATAAATTTGAACTAGCTGTTGTCCCACCAGAAAACATTTCAAAAGATTCGGAACTTAGTACAAATAAGTTCCACAGACTCACATATATAAAATTATCAGATGTAATAAAATATAGTATTAGAAATAAACCCAAGATAAGCTGATTTGCGATTTTACATGTATCATTTGAGTCCTCACTAAACTCGGGTCACCGCCAGTTTCAGTTAAATTATTATTTACATCAAAACAACAAGTGTCTTATCACTACATGCGTTGTAACTATGTGCACTCATGTATTAATAAAATCAAGTTACAATATAAACGAAATTAAGGAATTCAATTTCGTATGCATTGGTTCCTTAATATACAAAAGTGAGTATCAATTAAAGTAACAAAATATGTTCCGCGGACTGTGTCACATATTTTCTTCCTTGTATTGCTGCCATTCTATTTTCAGACAATTTCCGAAGATTATCGACGCTTTTTAACTAAGGATCGTTATAATTACACTTTTACTGAGTTTATTGGTTGACGGTTATTCACTTTTTTCACATTCACATTTTTCGATCAAAATATTTAAAATCTTCCCTAATCGCTGTTTATAAAATGATTAAGTTTATACGTTCTCTGTCTTGAAATTTATTATGATATAAAAGCATTCCATTTGTCCAGATTCATATCTTGAGGTTGTTCGTATCCAAAATTGATCTTTTAAGTAACTTTGAAATCATAAAAAGTAGAATCAATTGTTCTGAAAGAATCTAATTGTCAATTTGATCATTCGCAAAAAATCTAAACACTAAAAGTAGAGTAAGTGTGTAATTTGTAACTGTTTAGTGAATCCACCATCATCTTCATTTTGGTGTTTATTATGGATACCTTAGAATTATTTCATTTGTTATGTAATCGTAATCGGTCGTGTCTTGCATATAACCCTCTAATTATTTTATATGTAGAAAGTGTGTGCAAAATTTGAAAAAAATTGATGCAGTAGTTTTTGAACGACGATGGAAACGGACTTTCAAAACCTGCTTTCGATTAAAACGAGTTTAAAGTTTTTAGTCTATAAAATCAATGGAAACAATTGGTCGTCAAATGGTGAGATAACTAAGTTCTCACAAGTTCCTATATCATGCCTCCCCGAGCGTCTATGATGACATTTGGTCAATAGAACGGCGTCGACTAAAGTGCTTTATCATAGTATATTGCAATATGTTGTTTGTTGCATTATTTGTTATATATTGAATTGAATTATATTACATTGTATTATATATTGTTGTTATTATTATGATTATTATTATTATTATTAAATTATTATTAAAAAAGAAATATCATATTTCCTGCAGTACTGCGACGAAACAAGAGCATAACTTACACTGCGAAATCAACTGTTATAGATTGTATCATAGCATATTATTTCATATATTATCTTATTATATTATATTTTGTTATGTTGTATGGTATTATACTGCATTGCATTATATCATATTATATTGTATTATATTATATTATAGTATAAGAATAAGTATTGTGTTATATTGTATTATGTTATATTATATTGTGCTAAATTATACTATATTATGCTGTGTTATATCATCTTATATTATGTTATATTATTTTATATTATGTTATATCACAGAGAACAGATATCCAACAGACATTCATACGTGCAAAGTCGTGTGCAACGGTGATTTTAATGGATTTTCACTTGTATGCTTTACACAGATTTTTAAAAAAGTTTGTACTAGCTTGGATGTGATATATTATATTGTATTTTATTATATTATTTTTTTTATATTATTTTATATTATACTACATCATATTACATTATATTATATTATATTATATTATATTATATTATATTATATTATATTATATTATATTATATTATATTATATTATATTATATTATATTATTTATAATATAATATTGTATTATGCTCAAGTATATCCACAACGGGGAGGGGCAGGGAGTGCATCAGGGTATCTTACAAGTGAATTACTGGATGATGGAGTGGATTGCTAACCTGAGTCACGCGGGGGAAGCTTTGTGGTTCTCCCTGAAAGTCTGAAAAGAGTAAGACGCACACTTCTAACAAACAAACCATCAGGCGGGTTTGAACTGGTACAGCGAAATTCTTTATTATATGGCCGGATGTTCTTGCTGGAAGGCGCCAGGTCCTTAAAACCCATTTTGGCCTTCTTAACAGCAATTATATGAAAGCTATCTGATAATCAAATTCGGATCTACTGTAAGTCTACCCGCATACATTGGTAATGCCTTGCACTGATGGTGGCTTCATACATACATACATACATACATACATACATACATATAAAATCAATGGAAACAATTTATTACTCAAGGGGGGTAACATTTAAAAAAAAATCATAATTTTTTTTACTAATTTGTTATAATGAAATATTTTAAGTTTCTAAGTCAATCGAAGCAGAAATCTTGAGCCTGTCGCCGAGCTCTTACTTCTTCGCAGTATGAGATAAGCAAAGATAAAGGCCCATAAATTGCTGAGTTTTTTTCAGCTGGTTATGAAAATTTCACATAATATTCTTAAAATGTTTTACTATAAGAAATGATCTCAAAGAAAAAAATAAATGATTTTTCAAAAGTGTTAGACCCTTCTCGCCCCTTAATGCCAACCCCGTTCTTTCGATCCGAGATGTGACCAGAAAGAACAACACCATTGTTTGGAAAACGGTTCGGAAGGACAAAGCCTGTAAACATTCGAACCGGCACATGAAGCAGAAACATTTAGACTCCGTGGCTACTTTGATCGATGACGAAACAAACGTCATACTCGATTTTGCGGAGCTTCACGAAAAAAAGTTTTGCACCACGGCTGGACGTGGGGATGTGCCGTGACGATTGTTTGCCGCCGAATTTACGAAGGAGGCTTTGATTTGGCAAGAGATTTGCAGTTATGGCCTGAAAATGAAACCAATCGTCACATCCTCGACGATGACTCCAATGTGCTGCCTAACAGGATTGATTTGGTCACCAATGGTCTGCATTACCCAGAATTGCGACCAATCGAAAATACTGGGCAATTTCGAAGCTGCGACTTCGACGACGCGGCGGCAGAGCTGTCAAGGACATCCAGCAAATACGATGTCCATTTCCACTGTGCGGGCGACGAAGAGCTTCATCAGGAGGAATGTTTCGAGATTTCGTTCGAACAGGAGAAACGGAGAAATTTCAGCCTTTACGATTCGGAAAACATAGCTTAAAAACCCAAATAGAAGTCCGGCCCCAAATTGAAATATTTTCTTGGATTAGTGAAACAGCAACATTCACATCTTGAAGTAAAATTACTTATTCAAAGAAAATAATATATTAATACCGTTCAGATAATTGAAATATGTACTTCAATAGTCTGGAATTTGACAAAATATTCCCGCAATTGTTCCAAATCTTCATCAAAATCCACCACAAAATCTGCACAATAATCATTCACTATTTCATTTATTCTATTCATGGAACACTATGAAACAATTTTTCGCCAAAAAACCTACGATATGCCTTCACCGTGGTTGATTCACTATCGCCATCCGTGGGCACTGCTGACGAACTGGAAGAGCCACATCCCATAGTTACGACACTGCACGGTACGAAGATGGAATAATTTACGATGCTTTTAGTAGCTTATCCCGAATTAGTGGCTCAGCACCAATGCTCAAATTTTGGCAGACTAAGCCGGTGATTCTGGTTTGGTACGAGGTACGAATTACGTCACTACATGTTCCGTCGCTAGTTGACATTTGTGTGTGCGTGTGTGTACTATCCGGTGTCCAACCAGTCCTTTCTATTCGAATTCCCACGGTCAACTGAAAGCATTTCACTCGCCGATAGCACGCCGCCCCAGCACTTTTGGGCACCGCAAACGAACACACGATCAGCCCTTTCAGTCGTCCAGCCGGTCAATTAGACCACAATAAGGGTGTTATCATATGCAAGAATAATAAAACCATTCCCGCCAATCATGCGCACTTCTTCACCACCCCTGTCGACAAATCAAACCGGCGACAGTGTAGATGAAAGCCGTGATCGAATGCCACGTTCCTGCGTCTCCCATCCCATCTGGCCAGAGTTCGTATTCGGTCGAACTGATTATTGACCGGTTTCAGGGTTGATGGCACTTCAGAAGCAACTAAGTATTCGCTTGTTTCAACGTCATACTGCTGAAGGGGGCGTAGAAAATCTTGTTTGAATAAAGATTGAACAGCTATGTGTAAATAATTCGTCTGGTTTGGAAATAGTTTTACGGCGAAACATTGACCGATGCCGTGGCCTTGTTTTGGGGGTTGTGGAAGTGGAACGGCTTTGAACAATCATTTATTCTGGAACTTTTGAAGGGTGCTACATTATTCATGATTCAATACGTACCTAATGGAAATTTGAAGCTATTTGGGTGATTAGAGAAAAAAGATTCCGCCTGCCACGAGTTGAATCGGGTGGAATGTCCTTTCTGCTCTGAAATCGATTGGCGTTATTTTTTCGTAACACTATATTTTATTACTCTCTGTATAACGGGTAGCCACGCAATGCTTCTTTCGGTAGTTCTATAGTGGCTGACGTGGGATATCTGGATAATATAGATATTATCAGTCAATGCATGAGTGGAACACGGACATATGCAGTGACGTGCATTGCGCCAGGAGGATAATGGTAGGTCATTATGAGTAGCAAAAAAAGCCTGCTGCTAAAATCAATGAAAATGCAATTACCCGGAATCGAATATAAGTTCTCCGCAGTGAATGGTACAACTGCGCTAACCTCGACAAAGTAATTAATGTACAACAATTTTATTGTTAAGTGTGAAATTTAAAAAAAGTAAAAAAGAAAAATGTTCAATTATATCACTTTTATCGAGCTGGCCGACAGAAACCCATAGTGTATACAGAGACCCATATTATATACAGGGATCTTACGAAAAATTTCAAAATCAATACGCGCGAAATTCTAACGAAGCGTTGCACCACTTTTTTTTATGCAGGTGATACTTTCCGCAGAACTTGAAAATCGACTTAAGTATAATTTAAAAAGGCGGGTGGATAATGTCAGAGACATAACTGGAAGTCGTGAATACGAAAACAACTGGCATGTTCCCTAACACTTCAGAATATCAATTAGTTGATCAATTGTATGAATTATGCTAGCATTCCCCATTTTCACTACTAGAATCAGAAACGATGCACCTAAACTATTAGAGCAATTCTAGGAATGAGTAGACGAATGAAACTTTGCACATGGCTTCAGTATGGCAAACAATAAGTTTTGAACCGATGGAGAGGTCAATCCGACTCACAACTGATTTTTAAAAAGGGCGTATTTTTGCATTTCACCAATATTGCCTTTTTCAAATCGTTGTAACTCGGAAACCGTTGATTGTACAAAAATAGCTTTCAGGAAGAATTTGCAGGGAATCGATTGGACACACTAAAAAAATTATACACTGAAAAAAAATTATGATTTTTTTTCTCAATAATTACAAAATAATCCGAAAAAGTTAAATAACAAAACATCAGGATTTTAATTTTTTTCATAATTTTTATTTTAAAGCTGTTATTAAAACCTACAGATTGGTGGCTATCCCATCCGCGCCTTTTGAAAAATGAAGAAGTTACAACTAATACAATTTACAGATGTATTCGAAATTTCAAGTTCTCGTTGAAAGATAATCATTCAAACAGTAGAATATTATTCTACAGGTTAAAGGCAATAAATTTGTCCATGATATATTATTACAACACCATTTTTTATATTTCCATGAATTGTTTATTTTTTATATATAATACAATTATTACATGTACATGAATAATTCTTAATTATATTTAAGGTTTTAAGTTTTTGAAAATTGTATGAGTACTACGTGCATCGTCATTCTAATACAGTCTTGTGACGATTGTGGTTTCTGCAATCGGAACGAAAGAATGGTAGTTCTGTGTGCCTAGATTCATTTTGGTATCCTTATAAACACTATCCCACTCGGTTACACCCGGTTCATATTTTTCTTGTGACACGTAACAATAAGACATGGTCGTGAATGCATCTCGACGTCTCTGCTCTGCCAGGATAGCAGAATATAATTGTTTTGCAGTTGTGATTGGGTGTTCATGTATTTTAGCCAAGCTTTCACGTCGTGCCATTCGCTTTAAACTACCCTCGAGTGCATCACATGGTCCTTTAGCATGAAAAGTTGCAAAAAAAATGCCACTCAGCATTATACATTGATTTAAATTTACAGAGACATGCAATTTTTTTCTGTTTTTATACTGCAAGGCAGCTCCGTCAGACCTAAATATAGCTTTTTTAATTTGAATTTTGTCTTTCAAAAATGACATTAAGTGTGAAATAAACACTTGAACCGCGATGGTATCGTGTTTAAGCACTTCTGAAATCACGATGAAACTTAAATGTTTAAGCTCTTCTGATTCTCTATAATAAATTTCAAACGGATGAATGGTTGCTTGATCATTGCTCCAATAGTGGCTTTGAACAGCATCCTGAAGCACAAATGAAAATTTTTCTGAAAAATCACAAATAATTACAATTCTCCTGTCTGTTAAATTAGATTTGGCTTTTTTAAGAAAATTTGATTGCTGATTTTTAATCAAATCGTGAGTCACAAGTTTTTCTAATTTTTCGCAAAAATTTACTGCAAATTCTTCTACTGATATGACAAATTTCTCTAGATCACATCTGTCAGTAGAAAGCCATTGTTCAAATCTTATCTCAGTCAAATTACGTTCCTCGAAATTGTCTAAAACACTTTTCTTCAGATCTTGTGTCGCTGGACAACTTTTGCATTCACGGAGGTAGCAGGATCTTTTTGATGAGTCACATAATAGCTTTTTTAAATAATAATTCTTATCATCATACTTGAAATATTTTTCAACAGCATGAATCATTATTGAAACATTCTAATGGATTGTGCAAACACATATGTTATGTGAACCAGAACTTCCAAGCAACTTGCAGTGTTTTGGTCTTAATACTGCAAATGTACTTAATCCAATATTTCGATATCGATCTGGAAATTTCTCCTTATAACCCAAATAAATTTCTTTCAATGATGAATAAAGCAATCGATTTGGTTTGCGTTCACACTTACCATTCATTTTGACTGTGACGCAATATCTTGATCCCGGCATTACTCTGCTGACGCCATCGCTGTTGAAATATTGAACCACCTCGTTTTCTATCGTATTGAAACTCTTTCGAAAGAGATTTCTTATAAACTGATATCCTTTCTACGATGCATAGCTATTTATATGTGAAACAGGTAGAATTTAGGGTAAGCAATTTGCCGGTACGTACGTTGGTTGTAAATAGTAGGTAGTCAACTGGCACACCTCTTTGATTCTACATGTGTTTATTCGTTTTGACGTAGTTACGTTTGCTCTACTGTTTAAATGATTATCTTTCAACGAGAATTTGAAATTTCGAATACATCTCTAAATTGTTTTAGCCTTAACTTCTTTATTTTTTAAAAGGCACGGATGGGATAGCCTCCAATCTGTAGGTTTTAATAAGAACTTCAAAATAAAAATTATAAAAACAATCGAAACCCTGATTTTTTTTAATTTAATTTTTTTGGTTCATTTTGAAATTATTGAGAAAAAAAATCAAATTTTTTCAGTGTTTTTAGTGTATATTTTTTTTAGAGTGCCCGATCGATTCCCTACAACTTCTTCCTGAACACCATTTTTGTACAATTAACGGTTTCCGAGCAATTTTTGTGAAATGCAAAAATACATACGCCCTTGTTAAAAATCAGTCGTGAGTCGGATTGACCTCTCCATCGGTGCAAAAACGTATGGTTTGCCATACTGAAGCCATGTGCAAAGTTTCATCCAAATCGGAGAAGGTCGAGTCTGATGATCTGCTAAGCATTTCTGGAATTGCTCCCCCTATTCTGAATAACGTCGTATCGATTTTCCGATAGTGTTACATTTGTATTCCTTATAACGCTGGCAAAATCAAAGGTAGCTAGGATTCAATCGAACCACATTTGATCGAAAAATCATTACGGCGTTATTCAGAATAAGGGTGAATGGCTCTAAAAAAATCACTTTACGTTATTTGACGAATGTTCATAACTGATCAGCTTTTTTTTGCCATCATTTATTTATCTTCACTAGAACTAACATTATGGATCAGGATTGAGGTCTAGAACTGGATTCAGAACTAAAATTTGATGAGTTGCAACTCCGGGTAGTTTCGGTACAACATGGACTCCATTCGATTTATACCATTCCAGAACATCTTCGGCGTAGTGACGAGATGCCAAATCGCCCCAGAATAGCAAGGGAGCATCATGGCTGTGTACAAATGGTATGGATCACTTCTTTAGGCATTCTTTAAAGTATACTTCTTTGTTTAACGTTCCGGTAGTGATGAAGCTTTGGCTTACTCGATCACTGCTGCATATTACCAGCCTAACTGAATATTTTTCGGGAAACTTGGCCTTTTGGTTCGTCCTCTACGCCATTCCGTTGCATGGTAGTATAAAAATACATTCCGAGAACAGCTCAATCAGAATAAAATGGCTCATAACGACACGTTTCCCATATTTTCGGGGATTTGTGCCTTGTCGTGACTTTTCATCATTTACCTGAATAGAAGGGGATGGAAAATAAAGGGACGGGAGGAATACGGAATGAAACACGCACACAACATAAATGTGTACAGAAACCAGTCGCAACTTACGAGACGTAGAAACCGCTTGCGAGAGTAATTGGAGCTCTTTTCCACATTGGGTTAAAAACCCAAGAATATCTCTGAGTTTCAGTTGCTTGAACATAGGTTCTTCAATGTAAAAACAACCAAAAACCCGATACCGTAGTTGAGATACTGCAGGGCAGTTACTTATTAGGTGATATGAAGTCCCGTAATCGGATTCACAGAGATCACATGAAAATGATTCAGCAAGATGTATGGTAGCCATGTGATAATTAAGTTTACAGTGGCTAGTCAGAGCCCTCACCAAAACACCACAATGGCGCTTCGAGAAATGTAAAAGATTCTTCGAAACTCCAGGGCATGGATTTTCCAAGAATACTTTTGTTTGACGACAAGTCTCAGAACTTCGCCAGTAGTTTGCATGCTCAGACAAAGCCCAAGACAGAGTTTTTGGTTTTATCCAGGATTTGGAAATTGGTAGTGCTGGTTCAGGACCTACAAGGTCGTTTACTGCTCCCACTCTGGCCAGTTCATCCGCCCATTCATTTCCAACTATGTTGTAATGACCAGGTACCCAGACTAGATTTACAGTATTGAAAATGCTAAGTTCTTCGATCTGAGTACGGTAATCGATTACAAGTTTTGAACGTGAGTCACCCGAGCTAAGCGCTTTAATTGCAGCCTGACTGTCGGAGCAAAAATCTATTATTTTACCAGATATGCCTTGCCGGAGGGTACACTGTACTCCACACATGATTGCAAAGATCTAGCCTGGAAAACGGTGCAGTATCTACCAAGTAAGTACGATTGCTCCAACCCCAATTCACGACAGTAAACACCCGCACCAGCTCGGCCCTCCATCAGTGAACCATCAGTGTAACAGACTACGTGCTCTTGCTGTAGTGTTTCCATAAATCCAGACAGCCACTCCTGTCTAGATGGAATTTTTATTTGAAAAGTTCTATACGGGAAACTACACGTGAGTGTTAAATCGCTAGGGGCAAGAAAAACATCATCCCATGCAACCAATTGGGACCACAGACGTGTATGACCTATTTCTGAATTTATTGATTTATCCTTCCATAGATCGGTAGCTTGAAGCTTGAAGTCGTCCTCTACGCCATTCCGTTGCATGGTAGTATAAAAATACATTCCGAGAACAGCTTCATCAAATATTCACGATACAACTTGCGAGCCCAGGTTATAACTTAAAAGATTTAAGAATATTTTGGAGCCAAGTTTTCTTACCGAAAGATCCGAATTTTTGTAGTGACACAATTGCTTTTCGCACTTGCTCTTCTTTCGACTCGATCTTCGATCTAGAAGCTTGTAGTATCACCAAACATTGATTTTATACAATGAACATACGTTCATCATTCTGCGAACTATTTCTCGTGTTGATATTTTTTTCAGATATATACATATTTAGGGGTGTCCAGATTTTATCATAAATAAGCCATAAATAGAAAAATGTCAATTCAAGAGCGTGCTCAATTACATGACGAAATAAACGAAGCACTTTGAGCTGGTCGTATAGTTCTTCTTTCGTACAGGTCTTCCGGAATCAGGATTAATTGTCTCAATCTGCACACATATTTTCTCAAAAACTGTTCAACTGATTTTTAGAAACCAAGCGGAAAGTGTGAAAGTCTTATATGTTCTAATATAATTTTACGGAGATTTGTTTCCAGAGTCGGATGAGTTTTTCAAATTTCAAATCATCGTTTAGAACAACGATACAAAGTCCGTAACAAACCACAACTTTTACCTTGTTAGTTACTCAAACAATTTTTCTTGCATCAATGAATAATATTTTTTACTCTTATATATATATATATATATATATATATATATATATATATATATATATATATATATATATATATATATATATATATATATATATATATATATATAGATATATATATATATATATATATATATATATATATATATATATATATATATATATATATATATATATATATATATATATATATATATAAATATATATATATATATATATATATATATATATATATATATATATATAAATATATATATATATATATATATATATATATATATATATATATATATATATATATATATATATATATATATATATATATATATATATATATATATATATATATATATAAGAATATTAGAAAGGCGTCATTGGTCATGTGACTAGATAGAATAAAACAGATTTTAAATCACTTGAACAATTTTTACCTGAAAAACTTTATATTAGAAAAAATCTTACAACAACTTGCTCTCTGGGAAAGTGCTAAATTTTTGATCGTGAATATCTCTTGTTTTATTCAACGTATCAATATATTTTTTTCTCTAAGTTATCGCAGATGTGATCACCATTTTGTGAGAGAGTTTTCAGTAGTATGAGATAGCCACTCTAAATTAAAGTTTTCTAAAATATTTGATAAGAAGATAAAAATTTGATTCTTCATTAATTATAGTCTGCGTAGTTACCTTGTTCAGTTCAGACCAGAATCCAGATTCAGAATACAATTCTAGAGTTCAGTTCTGAAATGCTGTTACGGAATCCATGACCAGACATTTTTTCATTTCCAGAATCCAGATCTAAAATTCAGTTTCTCGTCCAGAATCCAGGGCCAGAATCGAATTTCAGAATTCTGGAACTCAAACCGAATTTGAGAACTCGATTCTTAGCATGGAGAGATCAGGATCTTGATTCTAGACTTGCACTCGGGAAATAAATTTCGGAAATAAATTGTGGACTTGGAACCGAATTCTGGAACTGAATTTGCAGTTCAGACCAGAATTATGTTCCAAAATTCCTGTCCAGACTTGGAATTCATGTTCGGAATTCGGATACTGAGTTCTAAACCTGAGGTGCTGGAACTTCAGGCCGAGAGCCAGGACCAAAATTCAGATACAAAACTCAGTTGTATTTTCAGCAATTCAGTTGCATTTCAGAAAGCAGGTTCAGCATTCAGCACTAGAATGCAGGTCTAGAATTTGATTTCAGAATGCCAAAAGTGTAATTGAATTCAAGAAATATATTCTGAAGATTTTCGAACTAAATACTGCATCAGGATAACAGAGCTCAATTTCGAAGCGTAATTCTGGATCCGTAATTGTAAACCGGAGTTTTGTAACTAAAATTCAGAATTCAGCTCCGAATCCTGATCTTGATTTCAGTTTCAGAACACAGATTCATTTCAACAATCCAGATCAAGAATTCAGTTCTAGAACTCAGTTTCAGAATTCAGTTCCCAGCATTCAGTTCCAGAATCTGGTATCTAAATTAGGTTTCAGAACTCAGTTTCAAGCCTAAAGCCTTTCCACCAAAAAAATGGGTAATAATAACTGAAAAGTCGTATTAAATTTGTAGCGAATTTAGATATAATATTAATATTTAGATATCAAGGTTTGTAACAATTTTGTTATCACCTAGGTTAAATTGAGTTATAATTTCTGGTATTTTAACTATTAACTAGACCAAGATTATGACTAATTTAGATAGAAAAAATGAAACAACCCCAGATACAGTTTTGTTCTCCCTTGTTGAGCGGGTCGGCTCCGAAATTCTGTTCCAGAATTCAGATTCTTTACAATGAGGAAACCGAAC
Source organism: Malaya genurostris (assembly GCF_030247185.1). Lineage (NCBI taxonomy): Eukaryota > Metazoa > Arthropoda > Insecta > Diptera > Culicidae > Malaya > Malaya genurostris. Next base: position 82,966,521 of record NC_080572.1, on the reverse strand, counting down.
CATTCATATTATTCGTATTCACATCATCTCACGAACGACAAAATATCGAATTGAGATTGAAATAATGAACCGGTTTAGTTTTTTTATCGTTTATTTATACCCGGCTTTAACCTAATTTTGGTCGTTCGCCGAACCGGTTTAGTTGAAGAGGTGATATAACTGTCTACTTTTTATATATTTGTATGAGTGAGCCATTTGCAAGATCATGTTATATGCGTTTCTATTCCTATTTATTCACCAGGGATTTCAAATTTATTAAATTGATAAGCGAAGGGAGACATTTTTTTTGTATTTATTTCGAAATAGTTTTTATTGCGAACTCTTTGCTTAATTATAGTTAATGTTATAATAAGTTATACAGGAAAAATTACACTATTTTTTTTTAGAACATATGACTATACGTATCGAAAGTGTAAACAAAACTTGAAGGCAAGAAACTAACAACGAAAATGATCGCTTAAGTAATACACTATCAAAGATGATGATTGGTCGCTGGCCACTTAAACTATTAATGTAACTCGTAAATTCAGCTAGAAAATAAAGTTTCTGATAACTTGTTATTTTTTATATTTACTTTAAGCATTTCAGTTTTTCATAATTAATCTAGAAGTCAACCTTTGAATGACAACAGCTGTGAATAATCGCGCTTTATGTAAGCTTTACTTTTTTGAGCGTAATGCGGGTTTTTCTATCGTTAAATGAATTGAATAAATCTAATTATGATGAATGAACATTTTTTGGCATCCCACGGTTGTGCTCGTTGTTGTCTGATTTAACATAATTTTGTCCGTTATGTTGTTGCACCGTCTTTTAAAATGCTGGGGTCAATAAATTTGAATACGATCTTGGTTTTATGCCATTCCTGGTGGATAGGAAAATATTTTCGCAAAATCTAACGATGCAAGGCGAACAGAGACTGTGTTCATCGTTGATAATTTATTTTTTTCAGGGTAACAAGAGGCTGACAATAAGCTCCCATGTTACAGTATTGGTTTTGTTTTATCAAACAAACTAAGGCAAAATGGTTTATTGATAGAAGCTATTGTTTTAAGGTTGGCAGTTTATTTCTTAATAAACTTATCGCGTTCACCGTAATCAGCAAATGGTATAAAATTCTTAATCTAGTAGTTTTTAGGTGTCCTACACCTAAACGAAATAGAAAAGAACAATGTAATTTCGGAGAGCCCGTTCGGTTCTAGTTCGAATCATTGACTTCCGTTTTAATGGACAACTCCCTCGACGATGATGATGATCCTGACGGTGCCCTCCGACCGGTCGTTGTCGACGATGAAGCGCGGCTATGAGTAGAAGTTGTTGATTTGACATTTCCCGGATTTGGCGCATTTAGGTTTTTCGGGTCGGACTTTAAGGTGGACATCAGTGAAAGTGGGATGGTGATGTACTGCTGGGCGCCATCTGTGGAGATGAAAAAAAAACAAGTTGGATGTGACGTTAGTTAGATTTTCCATGGGTGATTAGAACATTTGAGAAGTGAGTAGTAGTTGTAAAAGATGTTGGTAGAACAAAATTCATTCGAGCTCCTATAAAAATTTTCCGTTTAATGTTTGTTGAAAACATTATTCCAAAATTTCTTAATTCGGTTATGGTTTTTTTTTAATAGATATGTGAATGCAGTTTAAAATGACAGATATTAGTGAAATTGCTGAAAAGATTCTCCAATAATTGATAATATAATTAATTGATATGTGAATGCAGTTTAAAATGACAGATATTAGTGAAATTCTGTGTATAATAATTTATTGTATGGGTAAAAATTTTCGAATTGTTAGGTCAACTAGTTTAGAGCGTCTGCTGCCCTTTCTCCGGACCAACGAAGGTGACATTCTGTTTTGGTGGGACCTGGCAAATCACTTGAAATATAAATTAAATATGAAAAAAATATTTAAAAAAATTAATAATAATTTAAATATGATCACATATTTAAAAAAATATAAAACAAAATATGACCACTCTTGCGATTCACCATGAATAACGCAGTAACACTACCAGTACAGTAAAATTTCATTCAATTCAATTGAAACTGAATGTGGAACACACCGACGATCACTCTACTGCAGTAACTAAACTTCGCACTCTGACACCCAACCTTCGCTGCCATGCCGAACGGGCAGCATTCAGTTCTTCATTCAGTTCTCTCCCTATCGAAGCTCAGTTTAACCACCGTCAGTTAATAACGAAATGTCTCTTTTAATAGCGTAAGAGCGGCTTTCATGTAAACATTCGAATTGGCTCAAGACAATAGATGAAAGTCAAACCAATGATTATAACTGAAATCTCAATTACAGAATAATCATAAATTTATTGTTCCCTCCTTCGGTTTTTATTTGTAATATTTTGGTGCACATCGCATTACATTTCAAACAGTTAAAAATTATCGATTTAAACTTGCTGGTTTATTTTAAACTCTCTATTCATAATTCTTGCCGCAGAGAATTTCTGAGTTCGAATCATTCTAATTTGCTCACTACAAACAGCGAAGAGAATGAAGTAGCTAGATTACTTGGCACTTGAAACTGACCAAGCAAGACTAGTTACGATTATTCAATTGACGATGCATTCTGGGAGCTTCACTTGAGTATGGCAACAAAAGTCAGTTGAATATGCTGGCAGTCAGTGGACAGAAGTTATATTTTCATCTTACATTATTCGATTGAAAATGAAATTTTACTTACAAATGCACTGCAATTTTTATTCATGCTCATCAGAAAGTTTTTCCTATCAGGGCACTGTATTAAACTACTCAAATTATATTGGATATTTTTTTAAATGCACTAAACGAATTTCATTTTGATCCGATTTCTGGTTCCGGAATTACAGAATGATATGTGAAACGGAATTAAAATAATGTAAATTATTTTTCTTGTAGATGGCAAATAGAATCTAAGAACCATCTAAGATTCAAATGAAAGGTCTTAAGATCCTATAAAACATCTTGGTTTTTAGTCAGATCCGACTTCCGGTTTAGGAGATACAGGTCGATTAGTATAAAAATGTCCATTTCACACAAATAAGTCAAGTATATCGGGTTTGTAGATTTGGATAGTCGATAATCAAATAAATTTATTTCAATTTAGCAGTATTCAGTTTTCGATCCGGAAGGTACTCAAAAATTTAATTCGCACTATGATTTTTTAGAGATTTTGAGACTGATTTTTAAAAATTTAGAAACAAATGTAAAATATACAGCTCCTTCGGTGAATTTAACTGACTTTGGTTACACCGATTTTCGAATTCCGGTTCCGGTATCCAATTGTTTCTCAAAGTTCAATCGTTTTCTCAAAATGAAATTAAAAGTCTTATGGTTACAAAACTGGTGAATTTTATCCGATTTCGACATTAGAGTCTGGAATTTTAGGGTGATGAGTTTTTAAAATTCAAAATGATTTAGAAAATGACAATAGCAAAAAGTTTTGAAGTTGGACTCAATTCGTCATATTAATTTATGATCATACGATTCAAATTCGATCCGATTTGCAGTTCTGACATTACAAAGTAATGAGTGATTAGAAACTCAAACTGCCGCTTAAAACGACGGTCATTAAAATAATTTCATGAGAACTAAAGTACAGAAGAATATTCATGCAAAAAACACATGCGGATTGATAAAAAAAAAGTTATCATCTCACTGCAAGGTGGGTTAAGCATTTTCTTTATCTTTATTGTAACAAACTACAGCTTTTTTTGGTCACTATTCCAATAAAATAAATTGTTTTGTGAAACCCAAATTTGGTTATTTAAAAAAAAAAGTTCTCTGCGTGTTAATAAAAAAAAGGGCAACTTCATTATTGGCCTTCCAACGAAAGTTCGACTTGTAGATGGTGCTGTTGTACAAACGATGATGTTTTCGAATGAAGTTGTCAAAATACATAGGAATGTTTATTCTTCAGTGAATTTTTGTTCATTTGTAGTTGAAATTCGAACAATCAAAGAATATTCTGTTGTAATTAGGGGAAAAACCATGGATTTCTATCAATTTGAATTTCAACCAATTTTTTTAATATTCCGCTTGAGAAAAAATCTAAGTTTTTTCCTTTCAGAATGATTTATAATATTGACTTTACCTGTTGACACCGCTCTGAAATAATTGGTCTGGCCATTTTTTCCACCCAGTAGTTCTTTAAACCTTTAATTTCGATTACGAAAATTGATTGGCATAACCTCACTTAGCATCAATATCTAAATATAGTTTGGTATTGAAGAAATTAAAGGTTTACTTTTAATGCAAAAGTTATACCCATTCCGTAGGTTTGTTTAAGGAAAAAATACTATGTCAGTAACTATTTCCGCATTTAAAACTCGATTCCTATATTGCTCTATGTGATAATTTGCTAACATCATCGTTTTCTTGGTCCATAGAGTGAAACATAGAAGGCGCGGAGTTGATTTGAGTTTTGCATTTGAAAGCCAACATAAAAGCTCACACCTCTATTTGAACATCTTGCTGAATGATTTTTGGCATTTCAATTTATGGTACACGTTGAATGTACACACTTAAAAAGAAACCTGTGATTTTACATCTTATCTTATGCACATGAATGGAGCGTCGCAGCTCACGCAAATTTACGTGGAAGAACATTTAATATTGTGTCTAAAACTCCATACATGAAATTCATAGAAATAAAAAAAAGAATACTTAGAGCAACCGTCGCGGCTTGAACCGAGAATCATTGGATCGCAAGTACGTTTGTTAATCGACCGAGCCACAGAAGCATGCATCTGCTTGGCTGGTAAATGGTGCATTTAAATTACAAATGAGATTTTCCGTCATTTGAAAAATTAGGTCTTTATGAATTACAACGTATGAGGGATTAAGTCACCTGTAAAATTCAAATTTTTTTGGTGTGTACTTTAGTAAACATGTTCGGTGTTACTGTTCGGTCTGTTTCGAGCTGTATGGAATTCGTCAAAGTGATCCATAGCAGTATATAACTTATAAATTATAAATATAAATATAAATTACAAAAAAATATGAAATAGTGCATGACATCACACTTTTAGAAAATTAAAATTACACGTCTGATTTTTAATTGATGGCTTGGCATCACATCAATTAACATTGAAACCTGAATTTTCTGCCTGCTTTGATGTCAAACTCAGTTAAATTAATTGTGGAATATATGACATGATATGTTTTAACATCTTTTTTGTCGTGAATACGACTTACTTTACTATGGGGTGCCTTTTCAAAATTAGCCATATGGAAGGATGGGCAGAACTTAATCGTGAATATCTCGACTTGTATTAAAGGCAGCAACATAATTCTTTCACCATTTCATCTAAAATATGATAAGTAATTTAGGATAATATTTTGAACAGTGTGAGATAACCACAAACAACTCAAAAATTAGGTTTTCTCAAAATTTGAAAACAACGCGGAAAACTATTTACTTTTGTATGGGTTTTTCGTGCAAGGACGACGATTTTGAGGTAGTCAGACACATATCTTCAACTGACTGCGTATAAACGGGGAACCGTGGTCGAAAATCGTCGTGCTTTCATTTGAACTTCAGTCGTCAGGTGGAACAGTCGTCAGGTCACAGAGCCAGTTTCCATGTTGATGGTCGTTTGCATTGGAGCAAAAAACAACGGAAAATGGACAACAACGTAGAACATTCTGCAAAATCAACCCTTCTAATGGCTCTAAATGTTACCTAAAGAACTACTGCTGCTTGTTTGTAAATCGAAAATTAAAATTATCAGTGTAGTGCAAATCTAAGATAATTCATAATCAGTTTTTTGCAATTTTCACAGTTCTAAATTCGCAACAGTGTTTATATCTAATCAGTGTTTAATATCTTAGAAAATTATACATTTTGTCTCTTCTGGGATGCCAGAAATTAATCCCGTTCAGCATTTTGATAGTATCTTTTACTAAAATATTGAAATCCGAAATAAAATAATCGACATCAAAATTTTCTAAGGTGCCATTTAGAATTATAATTTTATACCCAAAGAATTATGCGAAATTTTATTTCACTATACTGTATACGACCCATTTTTCAAACAGTTTTAGTTTGTAGTAAACTTTCTGCAGATTTGCTATATAAAATGCATAGGACCGACTCAGAAGCCATTCATTTCGAATTTGGCTGTCGTTGTCATCGTGTTGATTATGGTGCGATCGAGGAATCTCCAAGCGAAATACAAAGCTTGTTACCGCAAGCGGAAGAAGCAGGAGACTCCAACAGAACACATATCAGTTTCGCATTCACGGACAACAGGTCATTCTGAAAATAGAAGACGGAAGTCAGCGATATCCATCGGAAGTCAATGGTAGGGTAACAGGGGTATTTTGGCCCACTCTAGGATTTATTTTATTTTGGCCCACTTTGTAAAAATATTCACCAAATGTTGTAATATCTTTGAAAACCCCTTTCCGCAATAGGTAATTTAATGTGATTAGCTTCAAATTGATGTAACATGGGTTACTTAACATCGGTTAAATCCATCAAGTTTGTTAGGTGGGCCAAAATATATGAAGTGGCCAAAATACCTCTGTTACCCTATCCATCGGAATTTGAACTCAACTCGTCACTCTCCATCGCGAACGCCATCATAAAAGGTTCTTTTCAGAATCACCATTATTTTATCATAAAGAACTATACTGGTTATTTCGTAATATTTGTGTGTCAGAATGTTTAATGTAACTAATCTGTATTGTAGTTTAGGTGTATCGTTTCAAATTCTAGTAGTGTAAAAGGGCAAAACTTGCTCAATTCACACTATCGATCAACTCATTTATATTCGGAAGTATAAAGTCAAAGTGTCAGTTTTATTCGTATTCACGACATCCAGTTATGTCTCTGGCATTACACACCTGTACTTTTTTTGTAAATTTAGATCGATTGTGATAATCTTTCTATGTACATCTATCGAGACGTGAATTTACATTATTATTGTTGTGCTATGCACGACTCTTACTCATGTAGCATTTTCATGAAATGAAAATACACTGTACTCCAGAAATCATGATAGATTTAATTTATTCATAGGATGGGAAATTTATCCGTGTAGAATTACTTTGTTCAAAACTCACCCTCATTGTGCAGCTGAATCTGTCCAGTTTGTAGCAGGTTGACCAGAACATCCTGAGGTAGATTTGCTAAGGCCGCTGCCGGATAGATGACACTGTTAGACAATTGAGACTGATGTTGTTGTTGTTGAGTTGCCATTGATGATGAGAGTGATGATTGTTGATGTTGTTGTTGTTGTTGTTGCTGTTGTAGCTGTAGCTGCAGAGCCTGCTGTTGTTGTTTGATCTGCTGCTGGATGGCATTCAAAGCGATGCTGTTACTATTGCTGGTGCTGTTGATGTTGTTGTTTCCGTGACCGATGCCGGATGTGGTTGCTACGGTCGACGCTGAAGTTGGCGCACTAGAAGATGACGTTTGTGGTGCTATACTAACACTGTGATTATTGCTACTGTTGAGTGGATTAGAATTTATGTTACTATTGCTACAGCTTGGCCCAGGCGAATCTGGTGGCGAGTAGTCATCGGTATCGCTACCGGACGACATCGGGGAACGATCATCCTGGAACGAGATGGAGAAAAAGCACTCTGATCAGTAACAGTAATAACACAATTTGTTCGAAATGGCATGATGAACATAAAACCGAAATGGATTAGCGGGTGTCAAAGTGTGCCAAATCGTTTCTATCCAATTTTAGCATGGATGAAGCCGAACGCCAAGTATTTATCACTGCTTCTCCATATTGGATTGTACCATTAAGCAACGACGCTTTAAGCTAATGTGGACATAAAATGTACCGACGTGGAAGAAAAAAAAACGTTTACTTTTGTCGTAAGAAAAAATGTGTCGATACTTGCAGGAGATTACACCTATTATTGTGGCTGAACTCAATAGAATGTTGCCAGGAACAGATCTCGATTCGCCGGACCGAACAAGGCAAGGAATTTCATTAATAAAATATTCTATCCGGATTTGGTTTCTCTTCGTCTGGTTGACCGGCAAACCGGAGTGAATTGAGATAAGATATCGATTCCTTATTCGAATCCGGTGGCGTACCGTTTGAACCCGTATCGATATCCAACGGAATGAATGAAGCGAGAAATTATGACGCGAGTTTCACGATTTTATGAGATTCTCCCGGTTTGGGAAATGGTGTTGCTGTAGAGATCGACTTGTGTCGATAGCGCATCAGCAGGGTTACCAGTGTGTTTCAGGATCAACAAGATCGAGGATGAGTTCGGTTCAGAACTACAACTGGTAGCCCGTTTACTTCTTTGTCAATCATCGTTATCATCACCGGGGCTGTGTGCTTCGCCATAAGCAACATTAAAAATACCAAGCAGCAGCGCACCAGCACCATAAGCATAAGCATCGCCTTGCTATTTTGCATTGCACTTTGGCAAAGCGAGAAGACGTGCGGTCGCCATGATGCGCCCGATATGGCCGCTCGAAATGTGTTCCGAAATGGACATCGGCATCAGGTCCACTGCGGTTGCTTGCAATTGCAGCAGTCCGTCAGTCTAGCAATGATGCTCGCCGCGCTCGCCGAACGCCCCTTGACAGAAGCCCCAAGTGGAGGTGATGTGACAAACGAGATATTCTCTATTGCGATGTTGCTTCATGACAGCCGCGCAAGAGGAGGGTTCCGAATTTGGTTGATGGTAGCAGATCGCGACGTTGGTTTACTTCATCTCCTCCTCTCTAGGTGCTGCCGAACACCCACAAAAGGAGTTGGAAAACATCGTGTTTCATGTTGTCAGGTGGAACTCGGCTACTGGTGATAACGAGAGCTACTCAACGCACAACGGGGCCCTGAAGCGGAGCGCTCTGATAAAGCCGAGAGGTTTGCCGGTTTGAAGACTTGATTTTCCATAATTTCCACAACGACAAATTACAGATTCAGAAATTTTCCGTCCTTTCTGGTGTTTTGCGAACGGAGACATTTTAGTGCGCTCGGAGGCTCCGGCAAAAAATTGCGACCGGCAAGGTTGCGCTGGGCCTGTTAGGACGAGGCGGACACGTTAGTTACAAATGATGGATGGAATTGGACACGGAGAGAAGTTAGATCATCATCGTTAAGTAAAATGAAGAATAGATATTCTTATTAAATTGTTAGCGATAAATAGCAATAGTCATAGAATACACAGTCAAAGTCACAGTCACAGTCACAGTCACAGTCACAGTCACAGTCACAGTCACAGTCACAGTCACAGTCACAGTCACAGTCACAGTCACAGTCACAGTCACAGTCACAAGGCTGAAAAATACATACTGCTCTACGCAGAAACAAATTATGAATTTTACAGGTGACATAATTCTACAAACGATACAATGCATATCTACCTAATTTGTCAAATAAAGCAATATTCCATTTGTACAGAATTGTACAGGCTCCGAGTGTGATTTGCACTAGGCTACTAAGTGCCGCTGTTTGGATTTAAATGTATGAATTATTCATATTGAAGATTCTGTGACTCAGTCGATTCCTGGATAATTTAAAAATCACACAAATTTAAAATCACATAATTTTACATATTCTTGAATATAAATGTGTGTGCAACATGACGCTTCACTTATGTGCCTCTTATAAGATGTTAAATCACAAAAAAATTGTTCAAGCTGTGTACGCTAAATTACAACTCGGCCAAGCAGCCCCTCACAAAATTCGGTCAACCTATCATCATTATTGTTTTGGAGAACAATAACGTTTTACAAAAAAAAACCCTTCTTAATCCACCTAGTGGTGTGATAATGCCTTTCTCTTCTTTCATAACATTCTCATGAAAATATGTTTCATCATCATTATTAAATAATTTTGGATACTAATTTTGACACCAATTGATTCAGATAGATTCGAGTAGTTCACAAAAGCATGCTTCAGTGTTTATGTCACACAGTCAGCATCATTTTTCCAAACTAGTGCTTGACATTTGCGTTGCCTATTTGTAATCAGTGATGCTAATCTAAAAAAAAACCCTTCTTAATCCACTTAGTGGAATTTTCATATATCTTGAAAAATCACCATAGGGGGGGAGTACATGAAATTTTCGAAATCGAAAAAAAATTTTTGATGCCAAAAAGCTTAGAATTGCATGAAACGTCGAGATTTAGTGTCATCTCGAAAAAAAATTTTTTTTTAAAAGTCGACTTTTTGGGACTTAGAAAATATATGAAAATTTTTCTAAGTCCCAGAAAGTTGATTTTTTCAAAAAAAATTTTTTTTGAGATGACACTAAATTTCGATGTTTTATGCAGTTTTAAGAGTTTTGACATCAAAAAAAATTTTCGATTTTGGAAATTTCATGTACTCCCCCCTATGGTGCTTTTTCAAGATCGAAAATTGTCAAACTTTTACCACCGGGCAGCACCCCTTAAGCATGTCCGATTCAGGTCAAATTTTGCATGAAGGCTTTTTTCGAGGTGCTTAAACTTTTGAGCACTAGAACTTTACGAAAATAGAGTTGATCCCAAAATTTTGGCACCCTCATATATATAAGAGCGGTAAAAATCAACGTGTTTTGTCGGTTACGTCACTTATACCATCATATATCTGGAACCAAACGTCACAACCATTTGATCTTCGAACTTGATCAACGGCCCGACAGTAGCTTTCAAACGAGCCCAAGTTTGTAAAAATCGGATCAGCCATCTCTGAGAAAATTGAGCGCGTTCAAATACAACGCTTTTTGTCGGTTACGTCACTTATACAATCATATCTCCGGAACCAAAAGTCACAGCCATTTGATCTTCGAAATTGATCAATGGCCCGGCAGTAGCTTTCAAACGAACCTAAGTTTGTTAAAATCGGTTCAGCCATCTCTGAGAAAATTGAGCGCGTTCAAATACAACGCTTTTTGTCGTTTACGTCACTTATACAATCATATCTCCGGAACCAAAAGTCACAGCCATTTGATCTTCGAAGTTGATCAATGACCCGCCAGTAGCTTTCAAACGAGCCTAAGTTTGTTAAAATCGGTTGAGCCATCTCTGAGAAAATTGAGCGCGTTCAAATACAACGCTTTTTGTCGGTTACGTCACTTATACAATCATATCTCCGGAACTAAAAGTAACAGCCATTTGATCTTCGAGCTTGATCAATGGTCCGACAGTAGCTTTCAAACGAGCCCAAGTTTGTTAAAATCGGTTCAGCCATCTCTGAGAAAATTGAGCGCGTTCAAATATCTTCGAAAAGTGCACACACACACAGACATTTTCCGATCTCGTCGAGCTGAGTCGAATGGTATATAACACTATGGGTCTCCGAGGCTCCGTTCGAAAGTCGGTTTTTCCAGCAATTCTAATACCTTTCTATAGAGAAAGGCAAAAACAAAAAACAAAAGTAAGTTCACACAGACGATCTTTTTGTGCCAACAATGATAATAAACTGCACTCCAAAAAATTTTGAATTTTACAGGTGACTTAATCCCTCATACGATGTAATTCAATAAGAACTCATTTGTCAAATGACGGAAAATTTTATTTGTAATGACTTAATGTTAGATGAGCTTGAATTTTACTGGTTTCGACTGTAACTTGCGTACTGCTAGCAGGTTCGACTGAATAAATTTAAATGCACCTATTACCAGCCAAGCAGATGCATGATTCTGTGGCTCAGTCGATTAACAGACGTACATGCGATCCAATGATTCTCGGTTCAAGTCGCGGTGGTTGCTATCAGTGTTCTTTTTTTTTATTTCAATGAATTTCATGTCATGGAGTTTTAGACACAATATTAAATTTGTGACACAATATTCCATTTATGTGCATCTAATAAGATGTAAAATCACAGGGTTTTTTTAAGTGTGTGGTGTCTCTGCTGAGCCACATTTAAAATGCAAATGTAAAAATGTAGCTTATTTATAAATATTCATTTATTTACATTTTGATTTTTTTTGAAGTTATCGGTACCATGATTTGGTTCGCCTCGCATATATTCAAACTAATCACAAGTGAACGATTTAAACTGTTACGCATAATAGCAGTTAGTTAGTTCAAAAGTGTTATCCGGATTCTTCTACATCGAAAAGAACCATTTGTTATTGGTTTGCGAAATTCAAACGTGATTGTGCATGCACCGATGGTGGTGAACGTTATGGTCTTCCAGTTGAAGTGGTTAATCAAGAAAACAGAAAAATATCCACAAATTGGTTATATTTAATCGTAAACGTAAGTGGCGTGAGATAGCTGAGGGCGTCGAAATATCAAAAGATAGTGTGTATACAATTATGTATGAACATTTGACTACGGGAAAGCTCTGTTTTGCCACACACTCACTCACTCACAGTCGATCAAATAACAACAACGTGTTGATGATTCAGAGCAGTGTTTGACCATGTTTATACGTAATAAATCAGATTCTTTGCATCGATATGTGACAATGGGTGAAACATGGATCCATCACTTCACTCTGGAATCAAAACGATCTTGACTGCAGTCCTAAGCTGCCAAAGGCACAACAGTCAGCTGGAAAGTATTTTGTGATGCACATGGTATAATCAAATACAAATTTTTTTTATTTGGTACAATCTTCGTTGACTATATTGACAATGCAAAAACGATCAATATCTTTTGAACGCAAAACTTAAGGAAAAACGAACTCCTATGTCGTAGAAAAAACACTGTTTTGTTCCAAGACAATGCACCGATTCGCAAGTCGATGGGAACGATGATTGAATTAAACTTCGAATTGCTTCCTAATTCACCGTACAGTCTAGATCTGGACCCCAGTGACTACTAAGACTACAACCCGGAGATATATTCAACTCAAGTGAAGAAGCAAAAGACAAATCCTTCTACAAGCGCGGCATCAAGAAGATAGATGAGTAAAATCGGTTTTTCGGCGAGAAAGTGTTGCTCTCAGTTAGTGTTATAAAAAAAGCCAGTTGAAGATAGGAATAAGTACTACATGGGATCAGAAGTCCCGGGCCTAACAAAGAAAAAGGCGATTTTCACTGTAAAAACTTTTTTATTCTCCAGTATAATCTCCATCTAGAGCAGGGGTTCCCACACTATTTTGGGTCATGGACCCCTTTACTAAAATTAACTTAGGCCTCAGACCCCCATCAACAAATCCTTTGAGAATTCAATTTCTTTTTTTTTTTATATTGATGTAAATGCGAATTTCTGCGGATATTCAAATAAACACAACTTTTTTAGCGTAAATATTTCAAATAACAATAAACTTATATCAAACAATAGGGGGTCGATTTCCAGACCTCGTCGACCTCCATATTCAGTATTCGTTTATGTTGATCCCCGCAAAAAGGATATCGACCCCAAGGGGTCTATATCGACCGCTTTGAGACTAGAGCGATACTCTTGATCTATCGATCCTCTAACATTTTGATGCCCTTTGAAAATATAACGATTTGTCAAGACCTTTAAAATAGGCTTCCTTCAAGACCTTCAAAATAGGTTTTTTCGGAGATGGCTGAACCAAATTTGACAAACTTAGATTCAAATGAAAGGTCTCGTGGTCCCATAAGGAATTCCTGAATTTCATCTGGATCCGACTTCCGGTTCCGGAGTTATAGGGTAAAGTGTGTTACATATTATACACTAGAGATGGGCAAAACAGTTCATTTCAAAGAACCGTTCAGTGATGCAGAGTTCTGTTGGAAGAACTAGTTCTCCAGAGCCGTTCGTTCGTTCTATTCATAGTTGGTTTGTTTGTTCAAAGACTAATCGAGAGCTTACTTTTGTAAGCTTAAGCAAGGAAAAAAGGTCCCTCGAAGTAGAACTGAGGTTCCGTGACGAAACTTCCTTATTAGTACCGTTCTTGAAAAAAGGTTGAGCGAGCTCAAAAACAAAAAAAAAGATCCCTCGACTTTGAACTGAGGAACTATCGTTCTCGAAAACAGAACTATAGCTCGTTCATTCATTCAAAAGAACTAGTTCTTTTGAACCGTTCGCGAACGAATTGCCCATCTCTAACAGATCGGCTGAAAAGTTCGTATCGTTTCTATGAGAGGGCGCCACTAGAATTAAATCCATACCATTTTCAGTTAGTACCAACCTTCAAAAGATACGTGTACAAATTTGACAGCTGTCTGATTATTAGTTTGTGAGATATTGCATTTTGAGTGAAGCTACTTTTGTTATTGTGAAAAAAATGGAAAAAAAGGAATTTCGTGTGTTGATGAAACACTACTTTTTGATGAAAAAAAGTTCCACCGATACCAAAAAATGGCTTGATGAGTGTTATCCAGACTCTGCACCGGGCGAAGCAACAATTCGTAAGTGGTTTGCAAAATTTCGTACGATGAACGCAGTGGACGTCCAAAAGAGGCTGTTACCGATGAAAACGTGAAAAAAAATCCACAAAATGATTTTCAATGACCGTAAAGTGAAGTTGATCGAGATAGCTGACACCCTAAAGATATCAAAGGAACGTGTTGGACATATTATTCACGAATATTTGGATATGAGAAAGCTTTGTGCAAAATGGGTGCCGCGTGAGCTCACAATCGATCAAAAACAACAACGAAAAACCATGCTGAAATTGAACGAATTGGGCTTCGAATTGCTCCCTCATCCACCGTATTCTCCAGATTTGGCCCCCAGTGACTTTTTCCTGTTCTCAGACCTCAAGAGAATGCTCGCTGGTAAAAAAATTAGAAGCAATGAAGAGGTAATCGCTGAAACTGAGGCCTATTTTGAGGCAAAGGACAAATCGTACTACAAAAATGGTATCGAAAAGTTGGAAGATCGCTATAATCGCTGTATGGCAATTATGTTGAATAATAAAAACGAATTTTGGCAAAAAAATGTGTGTTTCTATTAAACGATACGAACTTTTCAGCCGAACTGTTATTAGACACCGTCACTCAAATCGGCGAAACGAAAAAACGAAAAAAAAAATCTAAACTGGTCTCAAAACTAGACAAATCGATAGTCATTATCAGTAGGCAACTAAACAAACCGATTCCGGCTATCCTGGTTCCCGGTTCCCGGTTCCGGAAATAGTGGTCATATATACCGAAACGGATCTCACTTACTTTTCTCAGCGATGGTTTGACCGATTTTCACAAACTTAGATTCAAATGAAAGCTCTTTAGGTCCCATAGAAAATTCTTGAATTCCATTTTCATCTGACTTCCGGTTCCGGAGTTTTGGGGTACAATGTGCATAAAAAAGAAAATATGTTTTCTAGCTTTTCTCATAGATGGCGCGACCGATTTTCACAAACTTAGGTTCAAATGAAAGGACCTGTGGTCCTGACCATCCGATCCTGTAATATAGGGTAAAGTGTGTTAAAAATTTTATACCATCACTTAAAAGGGCAAAAATAGATAAAAAAAATTTCTAAATCGATCTAAAATCTTCTCCTATTGATAGTTTTTGTCAGTAGATGGCCAAACAAACTGATTCGGTTATTCTCTCAAGAATCTAAATAAATTATTTTGAAGAATACCACGGTATCATATATGATAGTATGATTGATATGAGAATGTCATTATTACACCACTGGGTGAATTAAAACAGATTTTGCAGTTTTCAATCACCATACCCAATTCCTCCGAAACCGGATTCAGATGACCAGAATAGCCGACAAATATGACCTCCACATTGGAACAGTTTTAAACCTAGATAAACCTAGACTTACTATCTCATGCTCTATTTCGATTCAACGAATCGAACCTGCGGTAATGTTACTTCTGCATATGTAAGTTAAGCTGAACAGCATGAATTATGCTGCTGATTCATGCTGAATAAAATATATATAGTAGGATTGTTGTTGTTATTATTATTATTATTTTCATTATTATTATTATTATTATTATTATTATTATTATTATTATTATTATTATTATTATTATTATTATTATTATTATTATTATTATTATTATTATTATTATTATTATTATTATTATTATTATTATTATTATTATTATTATTATTATTATTATTATTATTATTATTATTATTATTATTATTATTATTATTATTATTATTATTATTATTATTATTATTATTATTATTATTATTATTATTATTATTATTATTATTATTATTATTATTATTATTATTATTATTATTATTATTATTATTATTATTATTATTATTATTATTATTATTATTATTATTATTATTATTATTATTATTATTATTATTATTATTATTATTATTATTATTATTATTATTATTATTATTATTATTATTATTATTATTATTATTATTATTATTATTATTATTATTATTATTATTATTATTATTATTATTATTATTATTATTATTATTATTATTATTATTATTATTATTATTATTATTATTATTATTATTATTATTATTATTATTATTATTATTATTATTATTATTATTATTATTATTATTATTATTATTATTATTATTATTATTATTATTATTATTATTATTATTATTATTATTATTATTATTATTATTATTATTATTATTATTATTATTATTATTATTATTATTATTATTATTATTATTATTATTATTATTATTATTATTATTATTATTATTATTATTATTATTATTATTATTATTATTATTATTATTATTATTATTATTATTATTATTATTATTATTATTATTATTATTATTATTATTATTATTATTATTATTATTATTATTATTATTATTATTATTATTATTATTATTATTATTATTATTATTATTATTATTATTATTATTATTATTATTATTATTATTATTATTATTATTATTATTATTATTATTATTATTATTATTATTATTATTATTATTATTATTATTATTATTATTATTATTATTATTATTATTATTATTATTATTATTATTATTATTATTATTATTATTATTATTATTATTATTATTATTATTATTATTATTATTATTATTATTATTATTATTATTATTATTATTATTATTATTATTATTATTATTATTATTATTATTATTATTATTATTATTATTATTATTATTATTATTATTATTATTATTATTATTATTATTATTATTATTATTATTATTATTATTATTATTATTATTATTATTATTATTATTATTATTATTATTATTATTATTATTATTATTATTATTATTATTATTATTATTATTATTATTATTATTATTATTATTATTATTATTATTATTATTATTATTATTATCATTATTATTATAATTATTATTATTATTATTATTATTATTATTATTATTATTATTATTATTATTATTATTATTATTATTATTATTATTATTATTATTATTATTATTATTATTATTACTATTATTATTATCATTACTGACATCACTACACACGGTATTACTGCACTACCGGCTGTGAAGATTGCATATTTTTTTCAAATAAAATTCAATTCATTGACATTCTTTTATTTTTTTAAATAATTTATTTTACACCGGCTTTATATACTTTTATTCTTTCGGTCGCAGTTATCATAAAATAGCTAAAATTTTTATCAACAGCAGCACCCTCTTTTATCAATATCACACATTAGTAGCAGATATCCGTAACCGTTTCGTTTTTTTATAGCGTGTATAAATAGAACAAACCACGCATCGTTCGTATTGTGTTTTCTTCTTCCACCTTTCCACCACGTACCGGTGTTGTACATATTGTCATTCTATATGGCGATTTGAAAATTTTGACACTAATCGCCCTGTAACTGTGGAACCGGAGGTCAGATTCAGATGAAATTTCACATTAGCTTCAAGGATAATATGAGTTTCAAATCAAGATTTGTGAAAATCGGTTCAAGCATCGCAGAGAAATCGAAGTTAATTCTATTTTTGGAGTTTTTCTTCGCCACTTTCGGTTCTTCCGGAACAGCAAACGGGGGGACCAGTAGTGCTGAATTAAGCTTTCATGCCCCCAAACTAACAAGCTCTGCAAACTAGCAGAATTTATCAGACAGTTTTATGGGATTTGTACTTGTTTTTGATCATCGTTCGTGAAAAAATACTGATGAAATTGGCAAGTTTCCACTTATCATGTTTTAGTTCTGGAACCGGAAGTCGGATCCAAATAATATTCAGGAATTTTGTATGAGACCACAAGACCTTTCATTTGAATCTAAGTTTGTGGAAATCGGTTCATCTCCGAGAAAAGTTAGTGCAAAAAAAAACTATAAGACCTTTCTTTTACAGATTAAATTGTGAAAATCGGTTGAGTCGTTTCTAAGAAAATTGAGTGCACACTTTTTCTATAATTTTCACATATTACCATGCAACTCCGGAACCGGAAGTCGGATCAACATGAAATTCAATAGCAGGCTGTGAGACCATAAGACCTTTTGTTTGAATTTGAGTTTGTGAAAATCGGTTAAGCCATCTCTGAAAAAGTGAGTGCATATTTTTTACTTTTTTTGGTATCATGGTATGATATCTCCGGAATCAGAAGTCGGATTGGGATGAAATTCAATAGCAGACTATTGGACTAGGAGACCTTTCATTTGAATCTTAGTTTGTGAAAATCGGTTCAGCTATCTCTGAGAAAAGTAAGTGCATATTTTTGTTACATACATATACACATACACACACACGGACGGACATACAAACACACATTTACTCAATTTGTCGAGCTGAGTCGAATGGTATATGACATTCGACCCTCCGGGCCTCGGTTGAAAAGTCGGTACGCACAGTGGTCGTTCTATATGAGAAAGGCAAAAATCATGATCAAAAGAAGAGAAACAGACAAATCCATTCATTGTTTGCGTGTACTTTTATATTTGTTACGTGTTGTCCCTGTTCTTTCTGACCTCTTGTATCGCGGAAAATCGAAATTCGATGCGTTAAAGATTTAAAATTCGGTATTAATTTTCTAATATGAAAAATACAGTACATTTTAATGGAAAAATACAGTGCAAATCATAGTATTTGGGTCAAAAATATAGTACAATACTGTAAAACAGAGTAAGGATACGAGAGTTAGTTATGTCACTTGCACATGACTGTTAAATCTACAGAATCGCAAGTATCTGTGAGCATTCAAACGATTGTTGATATCGGTTCAACCATCTTCTTTGAGCGTATAGAAAAATAATTTCGGGATGTCGATTACGTCACTTCTACGATTATATCTCCCGAACCGGAAGAGTCGGCCATATGATCTTCGAGCTTGATCTTCAACTCAATATTAGTTTCGAACGAGCATAACTTTGTTGAAATTGGTTTAGCCATTTCCGATAAAATTGAACGTAGAGAAAAATGTAAGTTTAGTTGGTTACGCCACGTATGCCATTATATCTCCGGAATCGGAAGTCGAATGGTATGTAACACTAGGGGCCTCTGAAGCTCCGATCAATGGTAGGTTTTCCAGCAATTTTATTAGCTTTGTGTGGAGAAAGGCAAAAATTAGAGTTGTGCAGAAGGATGGAAGGGGGGATTCTTTATCAATAGTTTTAAAATTTGTGACTAATTGTGGCATTAGGGCTTGAGGTTTTGAACGCGACATAAATCGTGCATAGTCATATGGGCTAGGGTTGAAAATAATTTTCCAACCCCAACCCAGAAATGTTTCGCAATTTTTTCCAGTGTGATATACGTTATCAGCATAAAAGCCTTGTCACAGTGGTTAACCTTCTCATCAATCCGCGCAGCCAAAGGGTGCAGCAGTGACAGCATAAATTAACAACACCACGCGGACAAACTATCTGTTGCGATCGCTAGATACGGAGCCATGCTGCGCGCATCGTTGGCTTTGGTTTCGATTGACGTTTGTCACGTACAGCTGCTGTTCCCGCTTGGGACAACGCAGTGTAAGCCTCAGCGACGTTTTGTCTATCGGGGTGGTGCATTATCATCACCCGAGCCACCAGGTTGGCTGCCGCGGCTGCCGGAAAGATCCGCGAAAGTATTCATTGATTCCGAAACCAAGCCATACGGTGGGATCCATTTCTGGCAGTGGACCGCACGTTTTGACCATATTGGAAAGTAGCCACCGCAGACTCTGAGTGATTATGCCACCACCAACACCACCACCACCACCGCTTCCACCGAATGCCATAAACTGATATCAAAAGTACTCAATTCTAAGAGTTGATAAAATGTTGTTTGTCATAAAGCACACCAATAGCGGGAGCTTGTTTCGCCATTGAGATCGCTTGCAATGCCGCATCTTATCAATCAATACCATAGATCGATTGCAGTGCAGATCGATGATAACACCGTTTAACGGACAGTAAAACTTACAATTGTACCACTTAGGATGGGACAATTAGAACTAGAAATGACTAGTGGAGCTAACGAGTGTATGATTGTAACCGAGCTAGATGCGTTTCATTGGACGGAATGGCTGGTAAAACTGGTTACGGGCAGCCTCCAGTGTAAAATTAATCTATTAATTATGATTACAAGGAATCGCTACTCTCGAGACAGCTTGGCATTGAAGTGGAACGCCATCCACATTTTCCGGGAGGTTCCGCTAGACTGAAGATATCATTAGAAAGAAATCCGACTTCTATATTTGACATGTTGATATGTGCCCGTTTTTAACATCACTTCACAGACTTTGTTGTAAATATTTGCTGCAAAGTTCCAACGTATTTTCCGATAGTGATTTTTTTTCGTTTCCCGAGCTACATTGACATGAAGGTTTAAAATTCTAGTCACTCTTCTGGACCGTTGGATCCCCGCTGGACATTCCGAACAACATCTCAATTAGGCTACCACCCGAAAATTCACAGCAAGGGCCGTTTCCGACGAGATGGGTGGTCTCACTTGGAATGCGAGCATAAATTTGATATTCATCACAGCATGATGCAAGCAGTAAATAAAGTGCGCGAACTAAGTGCATTCCTGTACTTTTCCCCCGTGGCGAAAAGGAGAAAAGTCCCAGCGGGAGCTACCTTCGTTCGATGGCAGCGAGTTTGTCACGGGCATTTTGCGTTCCGTTGCTCGTTTGTCGACAGTCGGGGACAGTTTCGCAGTGATTGTATGTAGCATGTAGTATGTAGTACGATTTGCTGAAAAATTTCATATTCACAAATGTTTAAATGAGATGCATGTTCATGTTGTGGCAACGATCAGACGCGAAATCCTACTGAGCTACGAGGAGCTATTTCAAATCATATGCTCGGATACCGATATGTCGTATTTATTAGTCCTGCAGAGCAAAGTACTTCGAAAAAATCAAACAGTTTACATGATCAGCAATGAAGAACAGGAAAAGTCGGAATATGTTAGCTGCGAGTATGTCTAATATTCATTAAGACTCCAAATACCAAGCCTGAAAAAAAGTTGAAACGGTAACTTCGAGCTGTCATAACTCAGCTGTTTTTCAATTAATTTGAAAAATATTACATCCTAGAACTTTGTGAAGTTCGTAAATTGACTCAAAAACTTTGTAGCAGACGATTGGTAAGGGAAAACCAATGAAAATTTGATTTTTCACGTTCCAAATTTTTTTCACGCGCCCAATATCATTCGATTGCTAGTGATACCAGCTACAATTTTTGGCCAACTACCATTCTTGCACTATCAAAAGAAAACCTTAAAAACCTGTTTTAATCCACCTAGTGGTGAAATGATGACATTTTCATATCAATCATACTACCATATATAATACTGTGGTATTCTTCAAAATAATTTTCTTCGATTCTTACAAGAATAACCGAAATCGGTTTGTTTGGCCGTCTTCTGATAAAAATTATCATTTGGAAAAGATTTGAGATCGATTTAGAAATTTTTTTAGGGGTTTTCCCCATTTTCAGTGATGGTATACAATTTTTAACCCAATTTACCCTATATTTCCGGAACCGGAAGTCGGATCCGCATGAAATTCAGGAATTACGTATGGGACCACAGGACCTTTTATTTGAACCGAAGTTTGTGAAAATCGGTCGCGCCATTTATGAGAAAAGTTAGAACACATATTTTCTTTTTTTGCACATTTTATCCCATAACTCCCGAACCGGAAGTCGAATCCAAATAATATTCAGGAATTTTTTATGGGACCTTAAGACCTTTCATTTTAATCTAAGTTTGAGAAAATCGGTTCAGCCATCTCTGAGAAAAGTTAGTGCACTTATTTTTAAATTTTTTTGCACATTTTACCCCATAATTCCGGAACCGGAAGTCGGATTCAAATAATATTCATGAATTTTGTATGGCACAAGACCTTTCATTTGAATCTAAGTTTGTGAAAATCGGTTCAGCCAACTCCGAGAAAAGTTAGTGCAAAAAATCGTTACATACACACACACACACACACACACACACACACACACACACACACACACACACAGACATTTTGCGTACTCGACGAACTGAGTCGAATGGTATATGAAACTCGGCCCTCCTGGCCTCGGTTCAAAAGTCGGTTTTCACAGTGATTGCATAACCTTTCTATATGAGAAAGGCAAAAATCGATGAATTTATAAATATATATGAATTTTTCATATTTTTTCACATGTTTGTATATAACTTAAAAATTAAAGCGATGACATGTACATTTTTCTGCTCCAAAATATTGGAGTCATTACCAGAAACCAGAAATTTGTAATGATGAACAAAATTTTATATCCGTTCAAAGAATCTCAAGAAATTTGATATAAATACAGAGAATTTCAATTATTGGGAAAATTTTTCCAAACAAAATCAAATCAAAACTTTTAGATTTTTTGACATATATTTTTTATTATTTTATTATGAACAAAATTTACAAGAAAAACTAAAACTTGGATTTCACTGACAATCTTAAATATTTTGGTTAATATATCTAAACTCTAAAAATAATTATATTTTTGTATTCGACAAAAGATTAAAACAATTTTTATGCACAACCCAAACGCAATCGATAACTACTAAAATTCTGATTGTGTATTAGGTTTTCCGTAGAACCTAAAAAAAACGGTAGAAAATGGAAAATTTCGTATTGATTTCATCGACGTAGAATTTGAAATTTTCTAATAAAATAAGTGCTGTGATAATACACAAATTTTGTATAATTCCAATGGCTTTATACAATAAGGAATAGAACGTAAAAATATAAGAATTTTATATACTAATCTAACAACTACAGTTTAAAAATAATACATTACTTGATTTTTGTTTTACAAGCATTTAAGAACAAAATCATATATCAAAAATTTTCCGCTATTCTAAACGACATGAATTATAATCGATAGAATATTAAAATTTATATTTCACAAACTTACAATTATTTCGGAATGTTAGCACAAAAAATCTCACGAAAATTAAGTAAAACCTGTTTTTATCTACCTGGTGGTGTAATGATGTCTTTCTTATATCTTTCTTAATCTCATATAAAAAAGGAATGGTATTCTTCAAACAATTTTGTTTGATTTTTGAAAAACATGAAAGGTAATGCATGAACTAGTGTAACCTACAGAATGAAACAGTTCTCAGATCGTTTAGGCCATCTTTCTCAGTGAAGTGAGTTCCACTATTCCAGGTACTTCTGAAACTGGAATCGCCCCGAATATTGTCTTTGCAGCAGCCTTTGCTATTAGCACCAACAGGTTATCTACCTGCAGCTTACAAATGTCTTCGTCTCGAAAAACAACGTTTGAATGGTTTTTACTGAATGAAACCCTGAACTGCCAATATTTTGGGCATCATCTTTAATGGTGCCGGCCGGCATTGGATGTTATTCAGGAATTAACCTTGTTTGTGCTAGGGCACATAACCATTTATGTGTTGTTTATGTTTACGTTTCGGTTTAGCCTCGGCGGTTTATGTTGAACTGCAGGTGGCATAACAGTTCGACATAAACTGCTATGCACTGACGAGTCTAACACAAAACGTAAAGATAATGGTGAAAGTTTGTTAATTTTCCATTTTGAAAAATCATCGGTTTGCATGAAATTTCCGAAATCGACAATTTTTTTTCAATTTCAAATATCTTAAAATTGACAGAAACCAGAAGATCCAGCTTCATAAAATTTTTTTTTTTTATAAAAAAATCACCGAAACCGGAAATTTATTTTTATGTCAAATATCTTAGAATTGCCTGAAACGCCGAGATAACACTAGATCTCGACGTTCGATTTCAGAAATCTTAAAATTCAAAGTCCCAGAGAGTCGATTTTTTCAAAAATAAAAATTTGAGATGACTCATGATTTCGACGTTCAGTGAGGAAGCGCAAGAAAGTCGAAATTAATCAATACACAAGTATATGAAAATTCAATCGTTTAGTGAATCTTAAGGAGGGATTCAAACGATTTCTTTTAAAGTCAGATAATCTTTGTGATATCATCATCAAATAGAGTAACAACCAACGTGAGTGAACTTCATCTTCCTGAATATGTACCTGAATTAGTTTTAACACTCTAGAAGAAAAAACATAGTATAAAACTTGCTATACCATTGATTACGAAAGGGGAGATCACGACTCTTAGGGGCGTAGTTATGCCGCGGATGCATGGTAACGTATAAACGCTAACACATCGGAAGAGGAACATAATAATGGTAGAGAAAAACAGGAGATGGGGGTACGTCACAGATGACAAGACGTACAAAGGATGCAGTGACTATATCGGGACGAAGATATATAATATGACTTAAAAGGAAGGCAATCTAGAGAAAAGCAGCGAATGCCTCGCAGCTATGGTTTTTAAAGGAACGGCAAGGACCTGTGATGCCCGCGCACTCAGTGTAAATCATACAATGTGGTTCGAAACAGCAGGGCCAAATAGATGGGTATATGTGGCGCCACGACCAGCAGGAATCAATATAACACAAACTAATGGCGAAGGAATTGAGAGAAAAGAGATATTAGGAGTAGGGACTATGGAATTGAAACACGGCACGATGCTAAAAACAAGCGAGGTAATCATCAGACAGCAGGCTAAAGGAGAAGCCGAAAAATCTTGGAGGAGCCAATAGAACAAAAGGAGATATCTAAACACGAAGATATACTGGTATTGGATAGAAAGAATAAGTTCTACACCTTTATAAACAACAAACGTCTCTTTGATATAGGAAAAAACTAAAAGGGGAAAAATTAGAATTGCAGAATATGACTTAACATACGCACCACTGGAATACCCATGGATAAGCATAAGCACGGTTATCATAATATGCCTGGGCGTAGTAAGTGGTATATATGAGGCTCCAATAGAGCCATGCGGAGTTAGGGTCGCTTAACAAAAACAAATATAACGAAAGAAATGATATCGGGCCCAATGACGGGGAGTATGAGCAACAAACTTTTATCGCATGGACAAAAACCGAAGCAAGAAACGGTAACAAACTTAGGACCGGGGAAAATAGTTCAAGAACAAACCGCACAGACGGTGAAGGTAGGAATAACGAAACAGGTGCAAGGAAATGCAGAAATTAATACGAATACACACGGAAAAGCCAGCGATCGCAAAACAACTAAAATATTAGTTGTTTTTTTGATTTTGATTGGTTGAAATTTGGTACAACTAATCGACTGTTGTTTTTACTAATCTGTCATTTTTGATTTATCGTTCTGGCAGCTTAGCAACGACACCCAACAAGTAATGAAACGTTTCAGTTGAGCAATACCAAACACCCTGAGCGAACAATGAAACGTTTCAATGAGATGTCACTCGTGCAATCGAGCAAAGACACAATCCCAGCAAAGTTACTTGTATGCATGAAAGCAAAAAAATGTCTCAGTTGTTTCAACCAATTATTCAGTTATTTGAACTTAAAACGCCAATTGCAATTAATATTTTTTACTATTAGCCTCTTCGGGGGCAGCTAATCGTTCACTGCTTGAACAACGAAATTTTACCTAATCAACTGCTTATATCTTTATCACTAAACTCACAAAGGATATGGAAATGAACTAAAAGATTCCAATTCTCAAAAGGGTACTCACCAGCAAAATGGTCACAGGGAATTAAGAAATTTTTCCTTCACTTGCAGAATGGCTCGCTGGTAAACCTAATGCTACAGATACACTTTCAAGAAAATACAAAGAGTACCACTTCACTTTAGCAGCAAATTTTTAAGCGTTAAGCGGTTTTAATAACATTGACATGAACTGTCCTAGAATACATTACTCTCAGATGAAATTAAAACATTTATACTGTAGGAATTAACACATGGAAAACTTGTTTTACAATTAACTGTTATATTCTTCTGCATACTTTCACTTACATAAAACAACCACTACGCAACTAACATAAATGACGTTCATTTACAATTGAAAATATTCAATATGAAACGCTTCTGGTGAAATGAAGAGGTTTTTTGTTCTGCGTTTTGCTGTCTTCGTTCTCCGCCAAGTGACATCATTTGAATACAACAATTTCGGTTACCTGAATGGTTATGTCAAAATCAACAGATATGTTAGTTAAATCAACAACATTTTAGTTGAAACAACCAGGGCGTGAAACAACAATTGCAATATTGTAATTTTGTGATCTGCGGATTCTCCGTGCAGAACATATTTACATGGAGCCAAGTGTAGAGGTGGAAATGCATCCAGAAACGGAGATGCAGAAGTCCACCGGAATAAAAGGGGGGCAAAAGAAAAGTACAAGGAATATTTTGATAATATGAAGAGAGCTGAGTGATTAAGTGTGTGTGGACAAGAGGGATCGCGACCCCGGAATGAAAAAAAATATGTGTACTATATGAATGCATTGATGATTTCTAAAGCGCAAATTACGCACTCAAATTAAGATGTCCATAAAATACAGATATGACAATGTGGACATGTAAAAGTTACGAAAACACAATGAAATAGAGATACAACAAATAATTAAAATAAAAAAAAAAATACCAAAGAACTCGGGCGGTATTAAAAAAATTTATATATATGAAAACTCTGTCACTTACAAACTAATAATATTGGAATCCTCAAGAAACGAAGAGATAGAATATTTATATAAATAGAATTTTCACATTTGACCCCATAACTCCGGAACTGAAAGTGTGATTTATATGAAATTCAATACCAGGCTATGGGACTATAAGGTCTTCGGTTTGAATCTGAGCTGAAGAAAATCGGTCGAGTGGTCTCTGAGAAAATCGAGTGCACTTTTTCATTTATTTGAACATATTACCGTGTTACTCTTGAATCGGATGTTCGATACGGGTAAAATTCAATAAATGTACATGCATTTTGGTCTGCAACCCTGCTTCCTTTAACTAGTTAAAGTTCATGTATATAAAAGTTAAAGTGGTAAAGAATTTTGTAAGGAAAAGTCCAAATCGTGCACAGTCTTTAAGAAAAATGTGCAGTTTTACATTTTAGGTAGTTGTCTCGAGCATAGTAGACCTTAAAAATAATTGTATAAAAAGTGATGCACAAAAAATTGATTTTAAGGGGTTTCAAACGAAAATGCTTCATATATACGAAACTTTTTGTATTAGGCTAAGTTTTTTCACAAGAAGATGTTCTAAAACTTTGTACAAGACATCGATTTTCTATCTCTTATGAAGAAAAAGTTGTTGGAATGGTCTTTTATCATGAAGGGTGATTTTTTGCTGGTATCTTTTTGGCAACACTACATATTTTTGACAGTTTGGTCTATAATTTAATCATGGATCATCGTTTGACCTATAATTTAATCTTGAATAACAGCTGGGAAAGTTGGAGGTAGATCTACTTTTCTTATAGGAAAATTGTGTTCAGCGACGAAGCTCATTTCTGGTTGAATGGATACGTCAACGAGCGAAATTGCCGCATCTGGAGTGAAGATCAAAACCCTTCTTAATCCACCTAGTGGTGTGATAATGCCTTTCTCTTCTTCCATAACAGTCTCATGAAAATATATTTCATACTTTTAATTAATAATTATTGATGCAATTGCATTTGCTTCGGTTAATAACGGGGTGCACAGTGTTGATCATGACAATGTTAAATATAAAATCCCTGTGCACATGGTGGACAATGCCATAGAAGTACGCGCGCATGATCTTCCCCCGAAGACCATTGATGGGTTCGTTCGGGAAAGTATGTCGCAGTACGGTGAAGTTCTTTCCATCGAAAGGGAAGTATGGCGGGATTTTTTTCCGGGTGTCCGGAATGGCGTGCGAGTGGTACGTATGCAACTACGTAAGGCAATTCCATCTTACATAATTTGTGGTCAAGACGGGATACATCCGTGTAAAACGCTGATTACGTATGAAAATCAACTGGTTACATGTCAGTTTTGTGAACAACCTGCACATTACGGCAAACCTTGCACTGTAACTGCGAAAAGAACATCTTTAAACAAAAACAAGGGCAACCGCCCAACAACGGAAACTAGTGAGCGCAGTACTCCTGTTGTACCATCAAACCAACCAGCAACTGCAATTAATGCACAACAAGGCGCATCTACAGCAACTAACAACCAACCCAAGAATGCGAATTACAAGGAAAACGAAGAAAAAACGGAAACCAACAACGATACCACCGATGCGGCAATGGAGGACGACACGCGCCACACGAGACACCCTCAATCATCGCAAAATAAAAATGGAAGCTCCTCTCCCCCTAGATAAAGGGTGACGATGAAATCCAACGGTAAAAAAATTATTTTATCTAATGAAAACATGGCTCATTCGGACACGTAAAGCTTGTACGCAAATTGGACTGAATAAAAAATTTTTTTAAAAAAAAGTCACAGCCATTTGGTCTTCGAACTTGATCAATGTTCCGATAGTAGCTTTCAAACGAGCATAAGTTTGTTAAATCGGTTCAGCCATCTCTGAGAAAATTGAGCGTGTAAAAATACAACGCGTTTTGTCGGTTACGTCACTTATACAATCATATCTCCGGAACCGAAAGTCACAGCCATTTGATCTTTGAACTTGATCAATGGCCCGACAGTAGCTTTCAAACGAGCCTAAGTTTGTTAAAATTGGTTCAGCCATCTCTGAGAAAATTGAGCGCGTATAAATATCTTCGAAAAGTGCACACACACACACACACACACACATACACACACAGACATTTTCCGATCTCGTCGAACTGAGTCGAATGGTATATAACATTATGGGTCTCCAAGGCTCCGTTCGAAAGTCGGTTTTTCCAGCAATTTTAATACCTTTCTATAGAGAAAGGCAAAAAGTCACTGTCTGCTGTGGATTATGGGCCGGTGGAATTGTTTGTGAAAACCGACCGATATGCTGGAGAGAGTGTGTGCCAAATTCGAACCTTGTGCATGGGCCATCTAAAGCGGAACCACGGCCAACATTTGCATGAAATCATCTTCAAACATTAAATTACATTGATCGTTCTGATTCCAATTAAGATTCCATCAATTTCTTGTGTGTTTTTTCTTTTTGAAAATAAACCCTATACCTCTTTAAAAAAATCGCCTTTTGGTAGGCTTTGCACATTTTCTATTGTGATCAAATAACAAGGTACATTTTTTTGAATGAGATCTCCGAAGAAACAATGTGTATCGGATGAATGTCTTAGCAGCTTGTGAATCAAGTTTACGTTTTTATCGATTCAAACCACTGTACTATGCTTGTATATCAAAGCATTCTCATAGCAATAAATTATTCAAAATGGCCTATAAGTTGATGCATACGGCTTCAGTCGATTGTATTACCGGTTGATAAACAGGCGTGTCCTTACGGGTGCCCTTCGTGAATGATGACGCGAAGTGAACGTTTTTTTTTTTGCTCTCTATACTTTATACGTAACTAGTTATAATTACATCCAGCGGACTGGGCCGTCATTCGTCAGTAAAAATCAGCCAATGTATGTTGTATGCTTCCCAGCATGGCCACGAATCGGTACGGTATTGCTCTCGTTCTATGACTCGGAGTGATCGATTGGCGAGAACTTGAAAAAAAAACTCGACAAAATAACGTCCACCACAAATCTGCAGACCGACAGCAAAACAGTCAGCGTAATTTGAGAAACATTTCTGCATTTTAAATCGGATCCAATCCATCACACCAACATGCACCATTCGATCGAATGCACAAAGAACTCGACAGAACAGGTAATTGCGCGAAGTGTTAAACTCCAGGATCTTAGGTCCGTTCCTTGGAACCGACGGTGACGCTTTTACTTGCAGTTTATCCCAACCAACTGCGATCGCGCAACCGGAGCACTGAGTCCGCTTCGTGTGCCACATGAAGGTTTGCTGATTTGTTGATGGACAAGAATTTTCGTATCTTGCTAGGGTCTGACAGTCGATTGACAAAGCAGGAATTCGCGTAAAAAAAACTGTCAGCAACATTGCGCAGGGAGTGTACATTACAAGCTCGCGGATCATCATCGCATCATTATCCAAGGCATCGGCCGCGGGTGTCCCCTTCCGGAACTGTCCTGTTTGTTTTGTTTCACCACGAGGGTACGTGCGATTATTGCTGCATTCGTACATGTAAGTTTATTTGCTCTTGGGTTTTTGTTTGGGACCTATCAACAGTAGCATTTTGGGTTGTATTCAGGGGATCAGAACTTGTGGATTTTACCATTTTGAAAATGCACAACAAAATGGTTCTGTTCTCAATTGAATTTCATAAAACGATGTATTGAGATCTATGAGAAATTCAACCCTGGCCACCGAAGCAGCCAAACTGTCTCTTCCAGTGTATTACTAAGATTGGACTGGGCCGAGTTCGTGTAAACGTTAT
Source organism: Malaya genurostris (assembly GCF_030247185.1). Lineage (NCBI taxonomy): Eukaryota > Metazoa > Arthropoda > Insecta > Diptera > Culicidae > Malaya > Malaya genurostris. Next base: position 82,936,038 of record NC_080572.1, on the reverse strand, counting down.
TCAACCGCGCATTAAATTCGCACTTTAACGAAATTCTGAACTTGCAGCAAATCGAACCGCTTCTGGTGACGTATATAGAAAGCAGCAAAATAAAAGACACCTTCAGAAACAGTGCAAACAAACATATAAATATATAAAATATTTCGAAACATTTCCTCGGCTCCGAACGCTCTAACATCCACAACTCGACTTGCCTCGGGGCCATGATACCATTCAGAGCTTGTTGATCTTCAATGTCTTCCACACCGCGGAGACAAACTGGGGACGCGATAACCTGGATGTTGCGACAAAACATCGGCTACAAGACACTTAGCTTCCAGGATCCCTCACGGGTTTTTTTTTCTCTACCTTCTATGCACACTCGTCACTACCGCCGATCGATAACGACGGCCCTTGGGAGGGGAAAAGCATAACGACCATCTCGCTCCAGACTGATGGTCCAGTCAAGTGACAGGGAACATGCCCTGAATTGTTGATGATCGATGCCATCACGCCGGCGGGGCCAGAACGGGAAGTATGGGTGTCTGGCGAGATGAAAGTTGAGATTGTTGATTCGATGAGCGTAATGAGAAATGATGCGTTTTATGGGAAATGAAATCTTGGTTATTTATTGCAATGACGGAATTCAAGTTTGCAGAGCGAGACATAATAGATTTTTTTTTATCAGTTCTTCTACACGGAAAGTTTCCGCTTGAAACGATTCGAAGTTTAAATGAATTTATAGAAAAAAAAAACATTTTTGACCGATGATTGTGTTCGGAGTGTGCTTGACCAAATCGGATCGTAGCATAATTTGGTAATGAAATTGCTGAGGCTGAAAATTTACTTGTTCCTCATCAAACTACACTTACATTTGATCACAAAGCAAAAATTAGCGACCGTACAACCAATCAAAAAACAAACGAGAAACTTCATTAAAATTCCACCCCCTGCCAGTTTGTCATTGTCATCGGTTCATGGAAGAACCTTCTCTTCCCGGTTTGCTGGTCATATCGCTTGCCGAGATTGCATTCCAGTGAACATACGCAGCAATTCGGAACATGTACATTCGAAGCAATCCGAAAATGGTAAACCGGAACATTTGAATTCGGACGATGATGCGGCGCAAACAGGACTTGTGCCGAAAACCTGCCAAACTGTGATAAGAGCAACAGAAGCAACAAAAAAAAATCACATGCTTCCAACTTACCATTTTGATCAACGATTCCATTATATATTTTCCAATTGAATAATGAAATACAATCAAATCAGCGAACCATTTAAAAATTCCTTCTCGGTAAGAACGCGTTATTTAGTTGAGAAAATAACAAATGTGTGTCTTACATGCTCATGAGTTGGGGCGTGATAGTTGAGTTGGGATATTTTTCCGGTACAATGCAAATATGTTGAAATAGTTTCATTTATCGGATATTTTTTAAACATTCGATTCTGATAATAGGATTGTTTGTCACGTTGATTATTTCCAAGTAGTTCTTGTTTCAAACCTACTTATGTTTTCGGCAAAGAAGGTTAGTGACAATGTGGTTCAGAATATCATATGGTAGATCATACTTATCAAGAATCAGGAATCAGAACTATTTGGTTATTTGGAGATTTGTGCGTTGCCGTGGCTTCTCACCATTTTCCTGATGGGAAGGGAAGGATAAAAGGAGCATGGAAGGGAATTGTGAAGTGGGTGAGGTGGGAAAACATCACAAAACATAAAGAAACAAATCGTTCTGCATCCCCGAAAGGATGCTGACCGATCTGCAGGCTCCAAAATGCAAAGTAAATAAAACCTCCAACCCCCGATAGGATTAAGATATTTAAAAAAACAAAACCATTCAGCTTTCCCAGTAGAATGCAGAACGATTCGCAATATGTATGTATGAGCAGAAGGAAAATCGGCAACCCATAAGAGATGCCAAACAATCTGCTAAACCCTATTTAAGGTGAATACAGAAAGGATTCATTCACTCCAGGAAGAACGATGAACCCTCCTGATTATAGCTCCTTACCACATCGGGTGAGAAACGATAGAATATCCTTTAATTTTAGCTCCGCATACACAGACTCAATGAAGTATGGAGAACCAAAAACCTGGATACGTAGTTGCGTCAATGCGGGACAGTAACATATCAGTGATATGAAGTTAATACTCAGCCATATGATAGTTGAGTTGGCAATGTCCAATCGGAGCTCAGACCAGAATACTGCAATGATGCTGGTAAACACGCTTTTGCCTGAGCGCAAGTTTGCAAGCTGCGCCAGTTGCTGGCATGTTTGGATGCAGTCCAAGAACGAATCTTGTGCTTTATCCAACTAGTTGAAAGTCGTAAAGCTGTTTCCGGACCAACGAAATCATTTGTTGAACCAGCTCTAGCCAACTCATCAGCCCATTCATATCCAGTAATACCAGAATGGCCGGATATCCATAAGAAATAAACGGCATTTGAAATGCTGAGTTATTCAATTTTAGTTCGACATGCGTATGCACAAGATAATGCTTCTTGTTTTAGGAACACATGTACAGAGTTGTCACAAAAAATTTCAAAATCAAAACTAAAACGCTCGATATTCGAGTGAAGCGTTAGACAACTATTTTTATGCAGGTGATATTTTACGCAGTACTTGAAAATTCACTTAAATACGAGTATATTTCAAAAATCTGCATAAGTTTGTCATATGAACACAATAAATAAGTCCGCATACAGCACGTCACTTCGAGAAACCCCATGAAAACGATTTCATTTTTATTCTCCATCTTTTTCGATGCCCTTAGTTAAGGAGCAAGACTTTTTGCAAGCGTATGAGTAATGTCAACAATATGTGCGTAAAAACAAATTCCGGCGCTTCTTTTCCTGATTTTAATCAATAAACCTTCCATATGGTTGAAAAATAAACCAATCAGTTCATTCTGCTTAAAATTACAATTCAAGAAAAGTGTCTTAGTCTAGAACTCTTCGGTTTTCCTTCAAACTGCTCGAGAAAAATTATCTCAGTTTCAGCTTACTTCCACTGACACATTTGATTAACAACAAACACATTTCCATATGGATTTCCTCTTGCAGAAATTTTTTTCGTAGCTTCTATAAGTAAACCCGTAAAATAGGAACCTTTAATTTAACACGCGAAAGGCAATGGAAATGGCATGTTGTCGTGAAACTTTTTATTTTTTTCCGGAAAACTACTTTTGTAACAGAGAATATTTAGTTTTGCTTATTTTGTGTAGCGCAATCTAATACAAATGCTTGGAAGCAGTGTTGCCAACTTTTTGTATTAGGGAATTAGAATCTACATTCATAAAATGTAAGTAATTTTCCATCAAACGTTGATGAAAAATTGTTCAAAACTGATATTTCATACAACATATCAGGCTTAACATTTATTTGAGAATAAATTATTGTTAGAAAAGATTGTTTGAAACTCAATCCTGCAAGTCACTTCAATAAACTCGTTGTGTTGCATATATCAATCTATGACATACGTACTGAATAAAATGTACGTAATACACAAATTACCAACACAAGTTAACTTGGTTTACTATTGATCCTTAATTAATACTCTCTGATGTACGGAAAATGTTACAGTAAACATAAAAATGCTTACAATTGTGATTTTGAAAGAAGTTAAACAGATTTCATCGAAGATATTTTTTTTGCTTCGACATCTTTTTGCTCGGCAAACATTTCCTTCTTGGTAAGAAGAATTTTAAGGTAGACCACATCAGGATGATCTGATTCACTCTTTTTAATTTCAGTTTCAATTATAATAGCGCCTTCTTTTATAGTCAGATTTTACTCTGACTGTCTGTCTTTTACTCCTCGTCTTTTATTCTTTTATTTTGATCAGGGAAAAACCCACTGGAATTAATTTCTGTCAAACTTGTTCTCCAGCAAGCATAAAACCTCCTCATATTTTGCATCAATAGATCAAAATCATCCAAATGATACATTTCCTTAAATCTATAGTGCTTCTATAGTAACTAAATCTAATGAGACAGTAACATAAGAAACGATTTCTTGATAATGCTACGTGATAAATGAAAGTCGAAAGAATTAAAACATTTATTAAAAACGGCTTTGCTCAACAGATCGTAGGGGTTGCTGCATTAAATCAAAGAGAGTGTTAATGCTTATACCGGTCATCAATATATGATAATCGTCGGCAAAACCGTAATTCGGGAACCCAAGGTGATTAAGTTTCCTTAGCAAACAACCAGCGACTAGGTTCGATAAAAATGGAGACCAACCCACAGACACTAAGCTTTCTAATCTCTGCTTGCCGAAGCAATGAACAAAGAAATGGATTGCTAAGCATTGCGTGTAACCAAATTGTGATACTTGAAGTTATGCCATGACCACGGGCTGCTCCCAGAATTGAATTGAAAGACACGTTACCAAAGGCACCTTCAATATCTAGGAAAATTCCCAAGCAAGATTGCTTTTGCGAGAAAGCTTTTTCAATGTTGTACACAACATCATGTAACAGGGTTATAGTAGACTTCCCACGCTGGTAAGCATGTTGCATTCCATGTAGCGGATGCACGCCCAAACTAACAACTGTCCCAGAAAGTATGGACGCAACCAAAAACCGCTGCTATTTCGCAATGGTTCAGAATCTGTCAATTTTTATGACTGCGTCCTGTTGTTTACACTCTTCTCTAACCACTTGTGCAGTTGTTTATTAGTTTTCATTAGTTTGTTTCGAAATGCGTGGACTTTCAGCAGAACAACGTCGAAAAATTGTGTACAAATGGTGCACAGAACGCGGACTGTCACTGCGAAAAATAGCAAACATGGAAGGAGTAAGTGAAAAAGTCGTGCGAAATGCAATCCGGAAGTTCGGTGAGGATAACACCTTTGATGATAAACGGAAAACGGGTAGAAAAAAAAGTCATGCTAACCCTCAGTTGGATAAACGTATACTGAAGTCGTTCGAGCAAAAGAAGGAGGTTTCAGTTCGGGATGTGGCCAAGAAAGTCGGCACTTAGAAGTCAAATGTTCTTCGTGGTAAAGAATGTTTGAATCTTCGAACCTATAAGAAACAGAAACAACCAAAACGTAGTCCGAAACTAGAAGCATCGATCAGGCCGAAGGTTCGAAAGCTGTACAATGCGATTCTTGCTGGAAATTTGAACTGCATAGCCATGGACGACGAAACCTACGTGAAACTCGATTACAAATCCTTGCCGGAACCACAATATTATACGGTGCGAGAAGGGCAAGTGTTAAACCAGTCCGAGACATCGATTGAAGTCGAAAAATTTGGTAAGAAAGCTGTGGTCTGGCAAGCAATTTGTAGCTGCGGTAAGATTTCGAAACCCTTCATCACCACTGCTTTGTGAACAGCGAAATATACATCAAGGAATGTTTACAAAAACGGCTTCTACCCATGATTGGAAGACACAAGGATCCTATTGTCTTCTGGCCAGATCTTGCTTCTTACCACTACTCGAAATCAACGGTAGAATGGTATACTATCAAAAATGTCACTTTCGTCCCAAAAGACATGAATCCACCAAATTGCCCACAACTTCGACCAATTGAGGAATTTTGGGCATTAACGAAGGCACATCTTAGGAAACATGTCTCGGCAGCCGAAACCATTCAACAGTTCGAAAAAGATTGGAAAAAAGTGTCAAAACTTGTCGCCAAGAAGTCTGTACGGAATTTAATGAGGAACGTTCGCAAGAAGGTGCGCCAGATATTCTACAATGGCTAAGTAGCAAATGTTGAGAATAATATTCTGTTGTTGTAGTGTAATATTATCAGTATATCGAATAAAATTTGAATATCTAACACTTTTAAATTATTCACAGCGAAATCAATATGCGTCCATACTTTCTGGGACAGTCTTTATAGTGGTCGACTATGCGTTTCATTGTTTTAAGAAGAAATGAGCTAAAACTGATAGGGCTGAAACTCTTCGCTTCTTCATAAGTGTCGCGTCCGCCTTTGGGAATAAATTTCATAATTATTTTCTGTCAAGCTCTTGGAAGACTAAACTAAGTATTTTCTTCAACACATGTTTGAAATGTGCATACCCTTTCTGCAGTAGCACTGGAAAAACTCCATCCTTTCCAGGAGACTTATACGGAGCAAAACTCTCAACTGCCCATTTGACCGATTCAATCGTCACAACGCTTCGAGCAAGGGTCCAAGAATCGTAACTACCCGAAAAAGTCTCAGGAACAGCTGTCGATGGTGACTCCTGGTAAGCAAGTGTTAAAAAAATAATGAAGTACATAACCTTCATCAGACAAGTACTTAAGTTCTTAAGAAACCGACATTCGGTTTCGAAAGTAACTTATTTAATCTGCTAGCCTGGTTAAGACTAGAGACATTTGGGCAAAGTCTTATCCAACCACTTCACTCAGACGTTCGAAGATCATTTCTGTAAGCCCTTCGAGCCGACACGAATGCCTCCGACCCATCTCTGCGTCGGTGATTCCAAGCTCTTCTGCATAGTTGTCTTAGTCTAGCAAGTTCAGCATACCACCAAGGAGTTCCTCTAGTAGCTCGCTCAATCCGAAATTGACAAGCCTCTTCATATGCTGCAACTATGAGTGAGTTTGTCTCGTCGACAACATTTTCCAAATCAATTGGGGTTTCATTTGTTGGTTGGTACCCGTAAAATCTAGAGAGGTCCCAGTTTGTGGATTGGAGATTACGATATGTGACAATATCAAATTTAACGTTTGAATGATGAAAAAAGATGTACTTATGATCAGAAAACAAAGGTTCGAGCTCATCAGAGACGAGCCAATTTACCAACTCATGCGCAATTCTATCAGAGCAGCAAGTTACGTCAAAAACCTCCTCCCTTCCTGATCTCGCAAAAGTTGGACGATTTCCTGCATTGACTATGCGCAGGTTGGTACTGCTCACAAATTACATCAAATCTGAGCCGCTCGAATTTATATCTGTGCTGCCCCAAATGATATGGTGAGCATTGATGTCACTGCCGATTATAAGCGATAAATCACTTTTGTAGCAGAAGGTTGGTTATGCGATAAATATGCCGAACTATAGACATATTTCCTGTATATGCCATCAATAGTCATACCAACTGTGACAGCACAAATATCCCGAGTTGTGAGCTCCGATATGAGAGAAACATCGAGAGCACTATTTGCAAGTATGCATGCACGCGGCATTTCACGTGGATTGGTCATACCGTTCTTGTTGAAGGCAACGAAGACTGGGTTAAACAACTTTCCAACATAGCAGTTTCCCTTTTGGAAATATGATTCTTGAACCAAAGCTATAGAAGCTTTACCTTCTTGCAGAAGTCTGGGTAAATTCACAGGTGCTGTACGTTTATGCTGGAGATTGATTTGTGCTACTCTAACCATTATCAATTAAAGTAACGAACACTCCATCTCCAGTACCGTACAACAACTAGAAATAACCAAATATATTGGCTTATAAACGCATATAGCAAACTATGGAAGGATTTTTTCAATGTTTTAGTCTCTTAAATCCCACGAGTTGCGAAGCATGAAATCTTCCACTGTGCCAGAGCTTCGCCTAACACAGTAAGGAAAAAAACTCAAGATATTCCGTTCACGACTGCATTTTTTCACCTCCTGCAGCCATTCAGTTACCGGCACGGGAATACACCTTGACTTGGGAGCGACTATTGTTGTGACCTTTTACGACATGGAACAGGAAACCAGTGGATCAATTCTGGGTTGAAAATAATTCCGCCGGATGCCACACGGCTTACCTATTCAGTGGACTTGTAACAAATTAACGCTTGATTTTGAGAATTGATAATATGTAATACTCGATAGCCCAAAAACCCTTTTTTTTTTTATTCAATAATATAATATAATATTAAGGCACACTGCTTAAGCTCTAAGATGCCAAGGGTATTTACTAATCTTAATTATCGTCTAACTTAAAACTAGAGTAGTATCATTATGTAATATAGTATCTGGCGATCGGTAGTGGCCGGTGAATTGAATTTAGGATGAGATGATTCCAGATGGCGATGGTAATTTTCTATGTTGGCCGCATTCTTCGGTCCGTGTGGGTCCGCGGGAAACACCCCCAGGCTACGAAGGCCCGGCGGGTGGCCCGCATGCTGGTCATTGACTGGAGCGGTCTTCCGGTGATGGTGATGTTACGGAAGAGAATGAAAAAAAGAAGTAAATATTGTGGGAAACGGGGTAAAAAAGGGGTGTGGGAACAAAATGTTTGAAAACGACAGAGATCTAATTAGTTGCCATCGAGATGGTGAAAAAACAGGGAAAGGGGAACGAAAAAGTTAGTGACAAAAAAAAAGATCTTGTTAATTCCAATGAAGATGGTGAACAGGGACGGGGATCGAGAGAATCGGGCGGATGTTAGTGTCGAACCTGTAGGTGGAGATTATACTTTCTGAGCGAGGAATAACACATTACACTTGTATATCAATGTGTTTAAGGTACTGGTATATGAGAAGCATATATGAACTATCCCGACTCGCCAACACATCCCGAACCGGCACCTCAGGCGGTCTACCTCGGGCCCTGAGGGATTCCAGTAGCTTCGACCTGGCGTCACGATACTCTACGCACGACCACACGACATGCTCGATGTCCTGATAACCGTCGCCACAGGTGCAGAGCCCGTTCTCCACGATCCCGATACGCCGGAGATGTGCGTTGAATGTATAGTGATTTGACATGAGCCGTGACATAACGCGAATGAAATCACGACTCATGTTCATCCCCTTGAACCAAGGTTTCGTCGATACCTTAGGGATAATGGAGTGTAGCCATCGTCCCAGTTCGTCATTCGTCCATGAAGTTTGCCAACTTTCGAGAGTTTTCTGACGAGAAATACTGAAAAATTCATTGAAGCAGATTGGTCTTTCATAAATATCACCTTCCAATGCGCCCACTTTAGCCAATAAGTCTGCCTTTTCATTGCCCGGAATGGAACAATGCGAAGGGACCCAGACTAACGATATTAAATAAGACCGTTCAGATAAAGTTCTCAAATGTTCCCGTATTTTCCCCAGGAAATATGGGGGATACTTTCCTGGTTTCATTGCCCGGAGAGCTTCTATTGAACTTAGACTGTCCGTGACAATGAAGTAATGGTCTTTGGGCATGGTTTCAATGATCTCGAGGGTGCACTGAATAGCAGCTAATTCTGCGACGTAAACTGAAGCCGGATCACTGAGTTTGTAAGAAGCGGTGATGTTTTGATTGAAGATGCCGAAGCCTGTGGACTCGTTGATGTTTGATCCGTCAGTGTAATACACCTTTTCACAGTTGACTGTTCTAAATTTATTATAAAAAATATTTGGGGCCACTTGAGGGCGCACGTGATCCGGAATTCCACGAATTTCTTCTCTCATGGATGTGTCGAAAAACACAGTAGAATCAGAAGTATCCAAGAAATGAGCACGGTTGGAAACAAACGAAGAAGGATTAATATTCTGAGCCATGTAATCAAAATACAAGGACATAAAACGGGTTTGAGAGTTAAGCTCAACTAACCTTTCGAAGTTTTCAATCACCAGAGGATTCAAAATGTCGCATCGAATGAGCAAACGATATGAGAGATCCCAGAACCGGTTTTTCAGTGGAAGAACGCCCGCCAGCACTTCGAGGCTCATCGTATGAGTCGATTGCATGCAACCCAAGGCAATACGCAAACAACGATACTGAATTCTTTCCAGCTTGATGAAATGAGTGTTCGCCACTGATCGGAAGCAGAAGCATCCGTATTCCATCACGGACAATATCGTTGTTTGATACAACCTGATCAGGTCTCCTGGGTGGGCACCCCACCATGATCCGGTTATTTTACGAAGAAAGTTGATTCTCTGCTGGCATTTTTGTTTCAGATACCTAATGTGACATCCCCAGGTGCCTTTGGAGTCGAACCAGACCCCGAGATATTTAAATGTGAAGGCCTGAGCTATGGTTTCACCCCCTAGTTGAAGCTGTAATTGTGCTGGTTCTCGCTTCCTCGAAAATACAACCAGCTCAGTTTTCTCCGTAGAGAACTCGATACCCATTTGAAGAGCCCATGATGATAAGTTGTCGAGAGTATCTTGTAATGGTCCTTGGAGATCGGCAGCTTTGGGTCCTATAATAGACACAACGCTGTCGTCGGCAAGTTGTCTTAGCGTGCAAGATGTGTTGATACATTCATCGATATTACTTACGTAAAAATTGTATAAAAGGGGGCTTAAGCATGAGCCCTGAGGAAGACCCATGTAACTGAATCGTATTGTCGACAAATCACCATGCGCGAAGTACATGTGTTTCTCAGGCAATAGATTATGTAAAAGGTTGTTTAAAACTGGCGAAAGACCATGCTGATGCAACTTCTCAGATAGGATATTTATAGAAACTGAGTCAAAAGCCCCCTTAATGTCTAGGAAAACTGACGCCATTTGTTCTTTACGAGCAAATGCCATTTGAATTTCTGTTGAGAGCAACGCAAGACAATCGTTCGTTCCTTTGCCCCTGCGGAAACCAAATTGTGTATCTGAAAGTAAACCATTAGTTTCGACCCAATTGTCTAGACGAAACAGAATCATTTTTTCGAACAATTTCCGGATACAGGAAAGCATAGCAATCGGCCGATACGAATTGTGATCGGAGGCTGGTTTCCCTGGTTTTTGAATGGCGATAACTCTGACTTGTCTCCAGTCGTGTGGGACAATATTACCCGTGAGGAACTTGTTGAATAAATTCAGCAAGCGCCTTTTGGCGGGGTCAGGCAGATTTTTCAACAAGTTGAATTTTATTCTGTCTAATCCCGGGGCTTTATTGTTACATGACAAAAGTGCAAGTGAAAGCTCTACCATCGAAAACGGTGATTCGTTTGTATTTGGTGTCGCGGCGCGGGTGATCTTCTGTTCCGGAACAGAGTCTGGGCATACTTTTTTAGCGAAATCGAATATCCAGCGGTTGGAGTATTCCTCGCTTTCATTCGTGGTGTTATGATTGCGCATTCGTCGGGCTATGTTCCAAAGAGTGCTCATAGATGTTTCTTTCGTTAAGCCGTCTATAAACCGACGCCAGTAACCGCGTTTCTTGGCTCTAATCAAGTTCTTAGTTTTAACGTCTAACGCCGCGTAATTCCGGTAATTATCAGGTGTTCCATTTTTTCTGAATTTTTTATACGCGGAGGCTCTCTCCGCGTTTAAATTTGTGCACTCTTTGTCCCACCACGGGTTGGGAGGACGGATGTTAGTTTTTGCGCCGGGTACACGTTTCGTCTGAGCTTGAATCGCAGTATCGAGAATCAAGCCAGCCAAAAACGTGTACTCTTCCTCCGGAGGAAGTTGTTGAGTTCTTTCAAGTTTCTCAGATATCGAGGTCGCATAGCTATTCCAATCAATATTTCGTGTGAGGTCATACGAAACATTGATTGTCTTCGATGGTTTTAAGCCGCTGGTGATTGATATTACGATCGGTAGATGATCACTACCGTGGGGATCAGGAATTACCTCCCACGTGCAATCCAACCGTAGCGATGTCGAGCAAAGGGATAAATCCAGCGCACTTGGTCATGCTGGTGGTGCAGGAATCCGTGTCATTTCTCCCGTATTCAAGATTGTCATATTGAAGTTGTCGCAAATATCATGGATCATAGCTGATCTGTTATCGTCGTGAAGACAGCCCCATCCCGTACCGTGTGAGTTAAAGTCTCCTAAAACCAACGTCGGTGCGGGAAGGAGCTCTATGATATTACTGAGCCGCCGATGCCCAACCAAGGCTCTAGGGGGAATGTAGATGGAAGCAATACAAAGGTCCTTACCTTTGATTGTAACATGACATGCGACAACTTCAATACCTGGTATCGAGGGGAGGTTAATTCGATAAAAAGAATAGCACTTTTTGATCCCTAAAAGTACTCCTCCATAGGGATCATCTCGATCCAGGCGAATAATGTTAAAATCGTGGAAGTTTAAGGATATTTCAGAAGTTAGCCAAGTTTCGCACAATGCAAATGCGTCACATTTAAGATTATTTACTAGAAATTTAAAAGAATCTATTTTTGGGATGATACTTCTGCAATTCCACTGTAAAACAGTGATTAGATCCGTGACCTCGGTGGATGATTTAGCCATCGAAGGATACAATCGCTGAGAGAAGGGGCCAATTTGCAGTCAACTGCTTCAAATATGTTTTTACTGTTGGCATGAAAGCAATTAAAATGCTTCTAAGAGGGTCTGAAATATTGAAAGTTGTAAAAATCCAGTCCACAACATCAGAGAACTTGATAAGTCCAGCACCTAGTTGGTTCTCTGGTAGATTTTCTGGGACGCTTGGGGATTTTGTAGTCCCGGGAAGTCGTGGGAATTCCATCTCGGAATTGAGTTTTCCGAGACCAGGAGCTTTTTGCTTCGGTGTTGTGTCCCGATTCCCGTTAGCTGTAACTTTTCGAAGCCCTTCGGAAGACACCTTCGAACCCATACTAGGGAGCTTATGATAGGATTTATTTATTCTTTTCCTACAGCTATGAGGGACCGCCGAAGATGGACCTTCCAAAGGGTCGTCAGAATCGCTCTCGTCAGTTGACAAGCAGGCATATGGGTTCGTTGTCTGTTTAGGAGGGGTGGCACTTTTAAGCATCTCTGCGAAAGAACGCTTGGAGTGCTCCTTTAGGGAACGCTTCATTCGATCACCTCGCAGTTTGTAAGCGGGACAATCAGAGAGGTCATGCGGACCCTCCTTACAGTAGAGACACTTTTCAGCATCCTTACCGCAAGAGCCGTCCGCATGAGCTTCCCCACAGTTAGCACAACGTGGCTTATTGCTGCAATGGGTAGCTGTATGCCCCAGTTGTTTGCAATTAGTACAGTTCATTACTCGGGGTACGAATAGGCGAAGAGGCAAACGAACCCGGTCCAAGAGGATGTAGTTGGGCAAAGCAGAATCGGCGAAGGTCACACGATAAGAGTCTGATTGGGGATAGGACTTTGTTCCATCCCCGGCGATCGATACTGAATGCAATCGCTTGCAATCCAGTATCTTGACATTCTTAAGTGAGGGGTCTTTAAAACAACCCGCCCCGTACTTAAGAACGTCCTCGCAAGTCAAACTCGAATCGGTGACCACACCGTCGATTTCTACTTCGCGAGCTGGCACGTAGACGCGGTACTCCCGCGTAAAAGGATCATTTTGAACGAGCTCATTAGCCTGTTTTGAACTGGTAAACAGGACCCTGAGCTTGTCTGGACGTATCTTATCAAAACTTTTTATAGTATTGTATCGCGAGGACAGGTCCCGCGATATTTTTAAAATATTTAATTTTTTTTCTTTCGATTTGGTCCGGAAATAGACCGCATAAGGACCGGCCGGTAGTGCGAGCCCATCCGGATAGCTCTTTATGCGAGACTTTTTATAGTCAAGGGAAGTCTCCATTTGATCATCGGGAACGGGGGGGTCAGAATTTAGACTAGCCATGTTGCGGAGCTACCTCCGCACAGAAAGAAATGAATCGGGGAGAAATAGAACAGTCGAATGCAGGAAGGAAAAAAAAACACTAAATAATGATACTTAACTTAAATCCAACGGGGGCCACCAAGGCCTAGCCCTCGTCGATCGGCGTATCGCCGCTGCGATGGTGTGCAAAAAACCTCCGAGAGGAAAAAGCACACTCTTTTTTAATCCGCACAGTGATATCACGTACACCGCTGGGCCTGTTTTGATCGATCGAACAATCACCGGCTAACGGTACTGTTTCGATCGTCCGCTCACAACAATACACTGCTTCAGTATATAATGTGCATAAAACCTCTCACAGGAAAAAGCACTATTGTCTATTACACAATAGCGATCTAGTTTTGATCGTCCGGTCACTTTATCACACACGGCACTGGTTTTCAACGCTTTCGCAGTAAACACAAAGCACGTCCGTTCACTCGGAAGGTTGAAACGGCAATGAGCCCAAAAACCCTTATTGAGAAAAAAACAATTCGTTAATCACCCATTTTTTCGGAGGCGTGTTGAGCAGCTCAATATTTTCAGTGCGGGGAATTCAATCGGCAAACTCCGCAGGTCTGGAGTACTAATACCGTAACAGCACTGTTTCAAAATATGATTCACCAACACCATTTCCTGCTGGTTGGTAAAAATGTATGAAAATGATGGGGGCAGCACACTTGCCCCTCTGGCAGTCTTGCCTCACCTTACTCTACGTGATCGATTTGAAAAGGCCAGATTGAACCAAAGATAAATATTAATCTAGTAAAAAAGTCAAATACAGTAAAAAGCTTTTGTGCGTTTCTACAGAAGGGAAATGAGCAAATGGTTTACATCCGGTTGTTTTAATAATGCACTCACACTAAAAAAATCTGAAATTATGTAGCTGTTTGAGTTGTGCTCCTCGGCAGACTTCGAGTATCTCTCAGCAATAAACGGAACGAAAACAAGACAATAAGGAGTGTATCGAATATAAGCTATCCACATACATTTGTGTTGTACGAATGTATTTGTGATGGGTTTTTATACTCAGATCACAGCATGCTGTGCGTTTGGCTGTCAGCTTTCGTTTGTTCACTTGTTTGTGCGTTTGAAATTCTGCGTTTTTAAATGTCGCGTATTGAAAAGGAAGTGAAAATTAAGGTTTTGGACACATAGCTAAGTGAGAAGGGTATTACCAAGCCAAAATTGGCGAAGCGGTTTGGAATTCATCATGCCAGTGTTAAAATCATTATTAATAAGTTTGGGGAACATTATTCTTTGGATGAGCTACCAGAAAGAGGCAGAAAACCAGGTTCTTCCAACCCGAAACTGGACCAGAAAGTGGTATCTCTAATCATGAAGAACAAATGTCAATACGTGATTTGGCCAAAAAAGTAGAAACGAGTGCCGGAATAATCACCTGAAGACCTACAAGAAGCAGAAAATCTCGAAACAAAGTGTAGAACAGAAGAAGCGAGCAGCAACAAGGGCCCGGAAATTGTATTCGCGTCTTTTGCAGGGTCCGGATGCATGCATTTTAATAGACGATGAGACTTATGTAAAGCGGGACTCAAAAACCCTTCCAGGTCCACAATACTTTACTGTCGTCGTTGGGGAGGATGTGAGCGAAGCGGACAGGTCGATTCAAGTGGAGAAATTCGGTCGAAAGGTACTGGTATGGCAAGCAATATGTTCTTGTGGTTTGAAGTCAACCATTTTTTACACTACCGGAACTATAAATGCAGAAATCTATCGATCTGAGTGTCTCCAGAAGAGATTGCTGCCTTTATATAAGAAGCATAGTACACCTCCACTGTTTTGGCTGGATCTAGCGTCGGCTCACTATGCCAAAACCAAATATCAATCCACCAAATTGCCCTCAGCTTCGACCGTGAAGAGGGTCTTCAAGAAGACTGGTTAGGCAGCTGGGAACATGCAGGAGTTCAAAAAAAATTGGGCTCAAGCGGAACTTGATGAAGAGCGTTCGATCAAAAGTTCGAAAATTCGTGAAGGAATAACTTAAATTTCATCCGGTTTTCATTATGCTCAAGTTTAACCTCGTACAATAGAGGATCAATTTTTAGTTTGAATAAAATATTGTTTTTTTTTTATCATAATTTGATAGAAAAATGTGTGGATAGCTCATTTTCGATACACTCCTTCACGGAACGACCGATATCAGCATTTTCGCGAAAAATTTAGTTGATTTGCTGATTTTAGTTAGTTATTTTTTGAGACAACTAAAAAAATCTTACTTTTGCTGATTTAGATTTTTTATTCTCATTCCCTTAATAATAATAAAATATTTGTTGAAATGACTATTTTTTTTAGTTGAATTCACAAATTAAACGTACTGTCATTTCTTAGCTAAGGCACACTTCATATCCAGTCAACTAATTTTTTAGTTGAATTAAAGAAATATAATGTTGTTTTCAACCAATATGAATGGTTGAATTGGCTTCTGCAATCTGCAGCTATATGGCGCCCTGTCACCGAAACGGTAACACCTTAATGACTACTAGCCACTAGATGGCACACTACTGCCGAAAAAAATTCAGACGCGGTTGTCTTTTCTATATTGGCAGGTATACATACGATGTTGTGTTGGAGAAAAAGACATGAACGAAACGTAAACATCTTTTTGAATTTTTTTTCTTCTAAATCACTGTTTCTTCATTCTCACTGAAAACTTTGAGCACTCGGAAAACAAAAACCGAATACAAATAGTACACCGGACGGCGCAGCTCGGAAGGTTTGAAGATACAAAAAAACTTCATCACAATTAGAGTGAAACATTCGAAATTCACTTCACTGTTCCGCGTAAAAACATTATTACGCACAATCGCTTCAAGTGCGCACAAATTCTGAATAAATACGATTTCCACTAACAGTTTACGACATTTTTACATATCGGTTTAGAAATTTAAATAAAGATATATCGAAGACATGCGAAAAACATCAAAACAATGTTCAAGCAGTTTCAATAAGACTGTCCTTTTTAGCTTTTTAATGGATTGTTTTGCTTTGACACTTCTCATGAGTTTTTGGCTAATAAACTTGTTAATAATACCCATTTCAGTTTTGGTTTTTTTGTGCTGTCCTTCAGTAATGATGGTGATAGATAAATAGAAACAAATTTTCTGATTTTAATAACAAAATTAGTTGTCAATGAGAATTTCGTGTTGGATTGAAATATTGCTGGTTTGAGTCCAGGATATTCACCAACTAAACACATTCTCTAAAACTAAGAGTTTTTTCAGCAAAGTAAATTCTCAATTTTAACTAATTTTATAGTTATTTTGGAAATTTTGTTGTTAAAATCAACTAATTCAAAAACAGTAATACGAATTAGGCGCAGAGCTAATTTCGGTCGTTCCGTGTTACAATGTAAATTTTTCACGATTTCGCTATCTCAAAACCGTTTTCTCTTTCCAAATTAACCATTTTAAAACCTACAGTTTAAGCATTACCTACGCGGCGGTCAGTGATTTATCGCGAACCCAACATTGTTCGGAAGGGATTTCCGATGTCCCCGTTTGGGCGTAGCTTATGCGTTTCCTCAGGTAAACGAACTGGCCACACGGGTGCCATAAATCTTATCCGATGTGTGATCGACATCTGAAGGGTCGCTCGTAAACTGTGACCAGCATCGGGTGATGTTTTTGCTTACTTTATCAGTACGTACAATTCTTTACTCTTTGTTAATGTGATTGTGCGGAACATAATGCGCATAATGTTTTCATTAGGTTTTGACATCCCGTCGTTACGATCGACTTCTGCGACAACACGCGGCGCGGCTGAAGGGACATCACTAATGATCATCGCAAGAACGAATCGATAACGGCGAGGATACAATGATGCTTATATTTTAGATGCTACCTAAGGTTGTGGCATTTTTTTGTCGTTTGCACAATGCGTTAATATGAAGGTGAATTTAATAATGTCGTCGTACGCGAATATGGTAGTGAAGAATATCGCATTTGTCCCTTTTCGACTAAATTTCCTACAGATGTGCGAACTCTAAAATTGTGCGGCGGGAGAAAAAAAAATCAAAAAGAGCAAAAGGAAACTCAATTTACCTTGTATATAACATGCATGAAGCTAAGAATAAAACTCAAAACCTATCAGCTCATGCTCAATGTTGCACAATGATCAGCACTGGCCAGCGTGCGTACAGATAGAATCGAGCTTAACATTTTCCAACACGATAGGCAGGAGCACTTGCGAGTTCCTTGAACAGACAATCCACAATCGCACAGAATAGTTACTACACTTGGTCGGGGTTTCCCCTTCAAAAGTGCACAGTTGGTTGGTTGGTTGGTTGGATGACATTTTGTGTGATGTGGGTTTTTGTTCTGTTTCTGTTATTGTTGCGATTGCCTGTTGATGTTGATTTGTTGGAACGTTTAGTTTGGCGTGTTTGTTGGAAATGTTGTCGATGCGCGGCAGGTTGTTCCCTTTCGTCCTCGTTCGCCTCTCTACATATATTTATATGCATGCAAGTTCTATAATCCGATCTCTCGAAGCAGAGTTGGTGATTTACATACAATTCAGAGAAAATCTAGATCGAAATCGAAATCGATCAATTTGCATGGGCACAACTGGAAAGAAGAAAAGAAAAAGGATTTGTGTTGCTCCGTTAATAAAGGTTCTTTCTTCGCCTTGAGAGCGGTGTGTTGTCGCTTATTTTGCATGCGGACACGAGACACGGACAGGTACATGCGGGCATCCGCAAATATGAAGCCGTACCACATTTTGACAAATGAATAAACAAATAATGCAACGCTAACCACATACATATATGTAGCATGGATGAATGATGGATGTTGTGATGGCAGGCAGTTGCTTTCGATGCTAGGAAGTTCAACATTTTTTACGCTCCCCAATTATGTCGCGACCAAACTGATTCATTCCAATTCCAAGCCGTTGACTTGGACCACGATCCCGGAGTCTGACTGTCGCTGGGATATGTGAATGCACTGGGAACGGACGAAATATCAGGGCTATGATTTTGACAAGTACAACCAACAAGGCGCACGACAGCCATTAGTCGTAATATACGGGCAGAAACTTTGCATATCACACACCGTGAAGTCCAACGCTGCGGCTGTGAGGATGGGGAAAAATTAGGCCATGATTCGTTTGGTGAAGCTTTCATATATATAAAAAATACATTTTTATTTATGAGGAAAATCGGTTCACTGACATAATCTGAAATAGGGAATTCAAATTTGAAGGTTATGGGAATTTTCATGTTCTAAGTTATCTACTTCTAGATTGAAGTAAATTTATAGATATTATGGCTTGTTTAAAAGATCTAAAATATGTAGCAAACGAGAAAAATATACATTTTTTGATACATCTAATTCTGTGATTATGTCTTTCTCAAGTAACCATTCAAAACTAAGCATTCCAAAAAACACCTGAATTCCTCGAATTTCATATCATGAGAACAGCTACTTCTAAAGGAAAGCTTACTATTATCAAATTTATTACTTTCGATCTGTGTTTATTGACAAGAATTTTTGCACATTCTGGAAAATTATTTTAACTACTACATAGTTTATAGTTACATAATTTTTGGAACTGCAATTTGAATTTTTGTTTATTAAATTCGTTTTGGCTTTCTTTTAGATTCTCCATTCCCGATACTTTTAGAAACGTGATCCGAAATCAGCTAAATTCGCCTATTGGATTGTAAACCATTTCTCTAGAGTCGAAAATTTTGAAAATCAGTCTAGCCATGTTGGAGAAATCGTAGTGCGATCAACTTGAAATCGACTCTCAAAATCTGTGAACCCAATAAACCCGATAAATTTTTACACTAATCACCCTGTATATCCTGAACCGGAAGTCGGATGTGATTAACTTATATCATTATGTGGTTCTAGAACCAGAAGTCGGAACCAACTAAAATCCAGCAACCTTATATGGGAGTATAGAACTGTTAATATGGGTCTAAGTTCGTAGAAATCAGTTATGCCACCTCCGAGAAAAATTAATGAAATTTTTTTTCAAACACATATTTACTTAGGGGCTGTCCATAAAAGACGTCACGCTTTTTTAGCAATTTTTGCCTCCCCACCCCCCTTTTGTCACAAATTGTCACAGAAGCAAAGACCCCCCGCCCCCCTGTGTCACATGTCACGAATTCAAAATAAATAAAATTCATTTCAATACATACTCAACATGTACACACTCAAAAAAAACTGTGATTTTACATCTTATTAGATGCACATAAATGGAGCTTCGCAGCTCACGCAAATTTACGTGGAAGAACATTTAATATTGTGTCTAAAACTCCATGACATGAAATTCATTGAAATAAAAAAAATAGAATACTGATAGCAACCGCCGCGACTTGAACCAAGAATCATTGGATCGCACATACGTTTGTTAATCGACTGAGCCACAGAAGCATGCATCTGGCTGGTAAAAGGTGCATTTAAATTCATACAGTCGCTCCTGCTAGCAGAACGCAAGTTACAGTCGAAACCAGTAAAATTCAAGCTCATCTAACATTAAGTCATTACAAATAAAATTTTCCGTCATTTGACAAATTAGGTCTTTATGAATTACAACGTATGACGGATTAAGTCACCTGTAAAATTCAAATTTTTTTGGAGTGTATGACGAACCATACACAGTTCGAAATAATCTTGTGATTTTACATCTTATAAGATGCACATAAATGGAGCGTCGTATTTTACATAAACTTATATTCAAGAACATGTAAAATTGTGTGATTTGAAAATTACATGGTTTTAAAACGAATGGAATAAAAATCAAAAGATTGATAGCAACAACGCGACTTGAACCGAAAAACATTAGATCACAAAAGCACATCTGTTAGTCGTCTGAGCCACAGAAGCACATATCTGCTTGGCTGGTAAAACGTGCATATAAATTCATACAGTCTCACTTGCTAGCCAAGTGTAAATTACACTCGGAGCCAGGAAATTTCTGTACGAATGGAATATTGCGTCATTTGAGAAGTTAAGTAGTTATGAATTGTATCGTTTGTAGAATTATGTCACCTGTAAAATTCATAATTTCTTTCTGTGTACAAATATGAGGGAAAAATCGATTTATTACATGCTGTCATTAGATTAAAAAATATCTCTAAAACTACAAAACCCTCGAAATTACTTTATTAATAATAGTTATATAATTCAACAAAAGTATTTAAATGGAATTGACGAAACATTTAAATCATGTTTTAATTCTGCTAGGGGTACACAGATATATTATTTCTTAGCTAAGGAATAATATTTCGTTAGTGAAGCGTACAGGGCTGAAAAAATAAAGTTCAAAACCTCATCAAATCGAGATCACTGCCGAAGAAGATCGCTTGTGATCTTTCCTAATAAAGATCACTTCTGATCAGTGATCAGTGATCTTTAAATCACATCGATCAAAATCGGCACGGATCTTCCGTCACACAAAATAGGTAATGATTTTGAGCTAAAATGATTATTGATTCATGTAAGTTCAATCATTGGATGATTCGATCAGCTTTGATCTTGGTGGAGGAAAATCACATATGATCAAGATAAGACATGACATGGTCTACGTCTGAAATCGTTGATCCCCCGCTGAGCAGTGTAAAAATTAGTAATAACAGCAATCCTACAGGAATTTATAACTAAGGATTACGCGTGTCGATGAGACTTTTCCAAAATCATGGAACATTGTCAATTTTGTATCTTTGGGAAATGCTCTTTCAACACTCCTTATCAACAGAGTTGAAGAAAATACCGGTTTCGTTACGTTACGGTTTACGTACACACTTAAAAAAAATCCTGTTAATTTACATCTTATTAGATGCACATTAATGGAACGTCACAGCTCACGCAAATTTACGTGGAAGAACATTTAATATTGTGTCTAAAACTCCATACATGAAATTCATTGAAATAAAAAAAAAGAATACTGATAGCAGCCGCCGCGACTTGAACCAAGAATCATTGGATTGCAAGTACGTCTGTTAATCGACTGTTGGCGAAGTAATATCAATAACACCAGCAAATAACATTAACATATATGTTGTGACTATCAAGAATTATAATGATAAGAAAAACATCTTCAATCATAAAGCTTGTCATGCAACTGATTAATTTATCCTGTTTAGCTTGAATATCATACACAGAAGTAACAGTCCGGGTAGAAGTGATTTTCAAACCAATGATTAAAACCAAATATCTCAATGGTAGAAAATAGCATTATTTTGTTTGAAATTAGAGTTAAAATATCAAAAATCATTGCAAAGTCTGCTTGAGAAAATAGCAACAAAATATAAAATTCTGCCATTCTAATTTCAAAGCAAGAGCAAAACATTTATAGAAGACAATTTTTTCAGTAATTAGATTTGAGAATTTGAGAATAGTATATCATTTCTCTTATCTTATTCTGATGCAGTATACTCAATTGTATTCCATTTGAAAAAGGAACCACTGGATCAATTGTACTAATGAAATTTGTATGCCTCATCAATAACGAAATAAGATATAATAACAAATTTTGATGCAAAATAGATATTGTCTAATCTATCAAAAAGATCCCATCGATGACATATCAAGAAGATATGAAGTATTTCTATGACAGCACAGGAACATCAAGACAAGATATGATGGTAATATTTGTTATTATTTTGATTTTCGTTTACTATTCACATCTACTCGGGAGGAGTGCAAGTTTTGCTAGGGCAATTCAAACGCGCCTTTCAAACGCAGCGCCTGCTGTGTGCTCAAACCCTGTGCTTTTGTTACTTCCATAAATGTCAATGTCAATGTCATGTCAACAAAGCGTTTTATTGAGTTTAATCAAAATAGTGCATCATCATAAACATCATCATCAACCAGCTGGAAGTAAAACAAAGTCTTTTGTCGCTCTAATCATTATGTAAACTAATTTTGCATGGCATCATTCATTTCCGAATTTACAAGAAGAACACTCCAAAAAAATTTGAATTTTACAGGTGACTTAATCCGTCATACGATGTAATTCATATAGACCTAATTTGTCAAATGACGGAAAATTTTATTTGTGATGACTTAATGTTAGATGAGCTTGAATTTTACTGATTTCGACTGTAACTTGCGTTCTGCTAGCAGGTGCGACTGTATGAATTTAAATGCACCTTTTACCATCCAATCAGATGCATGCTTATGTGGCTCAGTCGATTAACAGACGTACTTGCAATCCAATGATTCTTGGTTCAAGTCGCGGCGGCTGCTATCACTATTCTATTTTTTTATTTCAATGAATTTCATGTCATGGAGTTTTAGACACAATATTAAAAGTTTTTCCACGTAAATTTGCGTGAGCTGCGACACTCCATTTATGTGCATCTAATAAGTTGTAAAATCACAAATTTTTTTTAAGTGTGAAGCTTTTACATCAACAAATACACGTTTTCATTTAGAATGTAAACGCTTATTGTGGAGATTTTTTAAGGAAATAGGGCAAAGCAGTAATATAATTACAGGGTCCGGCACTCGAAGTGTAACTCGAAGTGTGATTGTTCTGAATTAAAAAGGCCATAAATTCAGTTTGGAAAATTACTTTTACTTAATTCAAAGTACAAAATGTGTAAAAATAGTACAAAATTCAGAATCAATTCACTTTTGCTCGATATGACCCCCTTTTGCCTTGACTATGGCCTTGAGACGGTCAAAAAACGAATCGCAAGCTGCCCGAATGTGACTTGCAGGTATTTTGGCCCACTCGCGGACAATAACTTTTTTCAGCGCCTCGAGACTGGTGTATCTTTTAGTTCGGACTTTGCTCTCCAAAATGGCCCAAAGAGAATAATCCATTGGATTCGCATCTGGTGAATTCGAGAGCCATTGTGTGGACGTGATGAAGTTCGGAACGTTGTTTTTCAGCCATTTTTGGTTCACTCGAGCTTTGTGAGACGGTGCCGAGTCCTGCTGAAACGTCCATGGTCTGCCACCGAAATGTTTGTCTGCCCACGGCTTCAAAGCAACCTCCAGAATACTTTCCCGATAATATGTCGCATTTACCTTGACGCCAGGCTCGATGAAAACGATTGGAGAGCGCCCATCTGCGGTTACAGCGGCCCAAACCATTATCTGTTGCGGGTGCTGCCTCCTGGTGGCCAATCGATGACTCAAATTCTCGTATGAACGGTCGGTCAAGTAAACCCTATCGTTTTGAGAGTTTACGAATTGCTCAATTGGAAAAATTTTCTCGTCAGAAAATACAATGTTCGGAAATTGACCGCTTTCGGCCAAACGAAGCAACTCCTTCGCTCTCTCAAGTCTAACTTGTTGCTGCTTCGGTGTGAGATCATGCGCCTTTTGGATCTTGTAAGGCTTGACCTTCAGATCATTTTTCAGTATGCGGCGGATGCTACGGTCGGATATTTTCAGTTCTTTTGCCATTTGATTGGCACTTCGTCGAGGATTTCGTTCAAGTCGCTTCTTCACTTTTTGAACCATCTCACGTGACGTTGCAGTCTTTTGATGACCACCTCCATGACGTTTTGCGATGCTACCAGTATTATTGTAACGAGTTATGGTGCGATAAACAAAAACTTTATTCACTTTAAGGTGTTTGAGCTCACGAACAATCGCTGGTTGTGATTTTCCATCTAAATATAAAGCAATTACACTATTACGTTTTAAATCCATCACTGATTTTTTTTTCGCGTTCACTTTTGGCAAAATGCTTTCTTGCGCTTGTAAACAATACAACTCCGAACTGTCATTTAGCAAATTTCTAGAGAGCTGATGCCCGTGCGTCAGCAGCGCGAGCGGTCTGAAGTTGGTTACACTTCGAGTGCCGCACCCTGTAGGTATTTCAAAAATGCGCTTATTGAAAATATTAGACGCCACATTCCAACAACCCTCCCCCCTTCCCCCTGTCAAAAAAGGTCACGTTTTATGAAACAACCACCCCCCCCCCCACCTTGCGGCGTGACGTCTTCTATGGACAGCCCCTTACTTCGACGAACTTCTTCGAATGGTATAAGGGTGTAAGAAGTTGTGTTCTTCCATGAATTATTGTTGCAAGCGGTATAAATCAATATAAATATAAAAATGTTTTGAATTTAAAAATGCTGTCATCTTTTTGATACATTTGTCATGTTCGAACGGTTACGTTGCCAAAAACGAACCGTGCTAAAATCGAAACTTCATGAAAAAGGGTGCTATACATAGTCTATTAGGCGCTAAGAAACAATTGCATAAAACAGTACTGAAAATCGTGTTTTACTATGTTTCGAAATATCGCTTTATCAGCAAGCGCGAAAAAATCCTACTACTGGAATAAGGAGAAAAGTCGCTTACACAAAAATATCTTCGTTAAACATGGACAGATTTTGCCAATCTATAGCTTGTTGGATAGTTATTACCGTGAGGAATCTAAGTATAAACACATATTCTGTTTTCAAGGTGAATTGTGAATAAAATCAAGAGAATGTGGTTGGACATCTACCTAGCAGATCTACTATTTAAAATAATTATGAAACGAGACCGTTATTCAGATGAGCTCCTGCAGGATCACAACGTGGTAGTCGCTTCAGCCTTCTCTGAGAAATGGATATGAGTTTCATTTTAGAGTGCTTCCGGAAGCCGAAACCGGGAACCGGTACTGTGAGCGTAAGTTTGTATGGTCATCAATAAACAAGACCTATTATAATAGTTTCAAGTCCAGTTTAAAGGAGCTTTTTTCGTGTTTCGCATCAATTCGTCCGAAGGCGGGTTAAATTTTCGTACCTTCGTTAAAATATCGGAACCTAGAGTTGGATCCGAATAAAATTAATAAGAAATCCATGGAATCATAAGAATTTCCATTTAAATCTAAGTTTGTTAAAATTGTTTCACCCTTCCAGGAATAATTCAAGTAAACTCTATTTCTGAAATTTTTGACTATTATTTCTGATGCTCTCGGAATCGGAAACCAGGATTCGGTATAGCCAAAGAGAGCTCGTATGGCCATCAACTATCAGGTCCTATGAAATGGAATAACTTGAAGCTAAGTTTGAAAGGTTTTTCCCATTTTTACCTTTTTATGTATATAAAAATAGGTACAGTATTTACTAAAACTTTTTATGGTTTTATACTTATTAATTTTATGGTTCCGTAGAATTCCAATTCCAACATGATTCGACTTGCAGTTCCGAAATTACAGGGTAATGGTTCTGTCACTTAAAGCGATGGTCATGAAAAACATGCAAGCAAACTCAAAAGTCAAAGTCTTGGCATTACATTCCTTTTGTGCAATTTGGCCTTTCTGTTTCAACAGACTTCGCAGCCGATTCTTAGTGTACATAATCATTGCATGGCTAGTACTATGGATCCTACTGACACTAAGAACTCTTCCAGGTCGGGGCTCGAACATACGACAACTGGCTTGTAAGACCAGCGTCCTATGCATTGAACCGCCAACCCGGGCCGACATGCCATGCCATGAAAACTAAAAACACCGATTAATATTCACATAAAAACACATGCGGATTGATAGAAAAGGTATCATCTCACTGCTCGGAGAATTAAGCACGTTTTTGATTCAAGTTTGCGAGAATCGGTCGTCTCGTCACAGAGAAATCGATGTGAGTTTCATTTTTGAGCTTTTGACTTCTGTTTTCGGTACTTCTGGAACCGAAATCCGTTGTAGCCGAAATAAGTTCCTGCGGCGATCAACAACAACTCGTGTGCACATAAAAGAAAATTACCAACTAATTTAAATAAATCAGTATTTCTTTGCATCATCATTCTTAAATGCGCATTCTTGAAATTCTAGTTTTTCCATATCCCTTAAATTCTGTACCCGGAAGTCGAACTTCAAAAGCATTTATTTTTTTAAGACATCCTCAGTCCTTTTCTTTGAATCTACTAATCGGTCACGCCATTTCGGAGGAGAGTGAGTGTATATTTTCCTTTTATTGTACATTTTACCCTGTAGTTCGGAAAGCTGGACTGGTGAGCCAAATACGAAACTATAAGAGCAATTCCAGGAATGAGTAGACGAAAAAATGACAAAATCAGAATCGACCTTATCCGATTTGGATGAGACTTTGCCCATGACTTTAGTATGGCAAACTATAAGTTTTGAACCGATGGAGAGGTCAATCCGACTCACGACTGATTTTTAAAAAATGCGTATGTATTTTTGCATTTCACAAAAATTTCCTTTTATCGTTGTAACTCGGAAACCGTTAGTTGTACAAACATGGCGTTCAGGAAGAAGTTGTAGGGAATCAATAGGGCACTCTAAAAAAAATATACACTGAAAAAATTTTTTGATTTTTTTCTCAATAATTTCAAAATGAACCAAAAAATTAAATTAAAAAAATCAGGGTTTCGATATTTTTTGATAATTTTTATTTTAAAGCTCTCATTAAAACCTACAAATTGATGGCTATCCCATCCGTGCCTTTTGGAAAATGAAGAAGTTACAGCTAAAACAATATACAGATATATTCGAAATTTCAAGTTCTCATTGAAAGATAATAATTTCGAAAAGAATTTTTTTCTGAGATGACACTCAATCTCGACGTTTCATGCAATTCTAAGACGTTTGGCATCAAAACAAATTTTTCGATTTCGGAAATTTCATGTACTCTCCCCTATGGTGATTTTTAAAGATCGACAATTCTAATACCTTTCTATAGAGAAAGGCAAAAAGTTTAATGTTCAAAAGTTAATCGCAAATGTTGTTCAGGCATCAATTAGAAGAAAAAAAGTTTTCATTCCACACATTGCACTGATGCCCACTGATATATCATTTCAATTTAAACGTCATTTTCTCATCTCTTTAACTTTTCTGTTAACCGTCAATCGTTAGGAGTTTGTAGCAATTTAGAGTTTTTTCAGATGGAAAATTGTATGCTGCCTGTACACGTTTCGGTAAACCATCGGTTTTAAATATTATGTCCTGTTGTCCGGGATATAAAAAAGGTTGGGACCACTATCATAGAACATTATAATGACTTTTTCTTCAATAATCAGTAAAATTGATAAGCAGTTTTGATTTTCTACCTCTAATCTAATATTATTGCGCTACAAAGTGTGCAGGGGTCCGCTAGTAAGTGTAATCTATTTGTATATCTAGTTAAACGTCAACAGTATTTTATTGTTTAATTTTAGATATTTAATGTGAATCCCTTTAAAGGAAATTTAGTTCCACTGGAATTCCACACCAGTTAATTAGTTAATTGCACATCCTACAATAAATTGGTTGCAATCTCAGTTTTTCTTGTTTTTTTTTGTAAGTATTAATATTGCCAACGTTAACAAACTGAGATTAGTTGCGTCCATTATCAGCTGGCTCCTTGTGGAACTTTTTGGTGTTCCCCCACACCAATGGTGGTGTACAATAAAAATAACAAATTTGTATTTTTGAGCTTCGTCAAATAGTAAAAATACTAATAGACTGTCTCGTTTAGTTAGTGAATTTCAGGTGAAAAATAAATCAGTTTTCTTTCACCATACTTAACCTAATAGGTATCGCTGACTAACAGGCAACGAAAAACAAATTCAGATCGCTCAACCACGGTTTGTGTCTTCCTGGTGCTATTGGATAACTTCGATCGCAGCCTAGGCCTATTCAGATGGTTTCGCACTTTGTCGTTTTAACCACGGGTTCCAATTTGTATACAAGCGTTTATCAGCACTACTTACTTTCGATGCATTTCAGGCATTATTTATGGCAAACACCGCGGTAGTCTAAACGGTTGTCGACAAGTACGGTGTTTAGATAGTGCCGAAATAGCTTAGGACATACGAGAGACACGTCCCCGCCGTACAGCTGCTTACGAAACACCGCCAATCCAGGTACTACAGTCAGTCCAGTGCAAATGTGCAACACAAAAAAGGCATTCGGTCAGCTGTAGCCGGTTCTAAAATGCGCAATTTGTAGCGTTTCCCACTATGGGTACAGTCCCTGTCCATGCAAATGAGACACGCTGCTATCAACAGGGGGGAGGCCAATAATTATCTTTCACTACAAGCGCCACCCACGCCGGATAGCAGATTGCATTTATTTTGCAAAACAGGCCGTTAAGGGGTAAGGGGTGTGAAACAAATCGTATTGTGTTTTCTTAGATCAACTAGTGTAGAAATTGCGTCAGGGAAGTAATATTGCGAGGCATTTGGTGAAATAGGTGCAATTATTTATTCCTGTGAGGTAACGAAGATAAGGCGCGAGCTGCCTGCTGCCAGACAAAAGCAAAGACAAGCGACGAACCTTTCTAACTGTTAAACAACGAATTCGCTTCACTTCAAACTGGAACCGCCCTGTAATTTTGCCTTCCAGCATCCCGAGCCTAAGTGAATTTCGCCGGCTGTCCCCGTCGAGAATTGATCGAATTTACTGCACCCCAATCGCATCAACCCGTGGTACAATTCGATACAGTCAGCACCAGTTCAAAGCAAATTTCCGCAATTAGCATTTTATAAATAGCAAACGAATGGAGGGAAACGCATCGGCGAGGACCTGGAGCACAGGAAACAATTGCCGGACTTGGAACGTACAGCAATTCCGAGAACAATTGTTGGCTTGGTGCAATCAAATAAACGATGGTATTAAAATTTTAATAAGAAGTAGGGTTTACGGGGCCCAACGGAGAGGGATGCTTTGCATTTGGATCAAAGTTCCGCGTGCGCTAATTCAATATTCAGATAGGCTGTTTTCTTTTTTTTTTTCTTTTCGTGATTACCTTCACAGGTTCGGTCCAGGGAATTGTCAGCCGCAAAGGGAAGCGCATTGTGTTGCATCGGTGGAAAAACATGTGAACTTGGCGGTGTAAAGCGCCATTTAATTATATCAGCCGAGTGTGTTTGAACGGGATAATTTGTGACAATTGTTCCAGTTCGTTTGTGTGTTGTCAACTCGGTGCAAAAGCACGGAAACGTGCGGAATGAGGCGGAAACACATTTGAATGCAGACAATATCATTATGTGTTGTTTTGACGGTGAAAAGCAAAGACTCGTAGAGAAATTGTGCCAAATGATGAAGATGTGATGCTTTGGCATGATTTATTTGATTAAAGTTGGATCCAAAGTAGCAATCTCTTGCAAAAGTAATTTCATTCGTTAATTATCGCTGGCGTAGTATGCAGCATGTTAATAGTATTTCGAAGTCGATTCAAATAATTGAAAAGGGGTGATAAACAGGTGGTGCGGACCAAATGGCTTGCTTGCGTTGGTAATCAAAGATTTGTAAATAGTTCGGTATGACGACATACATGAAAAATAACCATGCTTTGATTCACATCTTACAGGATTGTGCACGATACATGACTGTATAGCGATTTGGAATTCCACAACTACAAATTATTCATTTAGGGGTTAGCCAAATTTTGTGCTAGGGCACATAACCGTGTTTATTATTTTTACGTTTCGTTTTTTTTTTTTTTTATATCATTTATTTTACCCCGGCTTTAACCATGTTGGCTACGTTTCGTCTTTGACTCATCAGTGCAGAGCAGTTCAAATTGAACTGCTTAGTGCTAAACTCGGCAGTTCAACTTAAAGCGCTAAGCATCCCGTAGGGTCTAACATTTTCAAAACAAAACATTTTTTCTTTTATAATTTATTATAACGAAACATTTTAAAAATGTGCTGTCAAGTTTTGAAGGCAATCGAAGTAAAAATTTTGGGTCTGTGCGCCGAGCTCTTGCTTCTTCTAGAATGAGATAGCCATAGATGAAGGTCCATGACTTCCAGAGTTTCGTTCCAATAGGCTTGAAAATTCCACAGAAGGTTCTTCAAATGTTTTACTTCAAATGTTTTAAATATAAAGAAAATATTAAATGATTTTTCAAACGTGTTAGACCCTACCCGCCCCTTAATCATAGACCTAATCGACTTCAATTACTTTTTTTAAAAATCTGCGTTCGTACCAAAAAGCACATATTTTATTTCATCTTCTCCGGCTCACCAGTGCTCAAAGCAGTTCAAATTTAAATAAAATATGAGCTCTTCTGAGCAAACCAGAAAAAAAACCTAAATGTTCACACTCCATAAAATTTGACATTTTTAATCACTCCCATGTTCAGAACATTCTGTCATTTGAGCGCTATTTGTTTTGTTTACAGTGAGTTGAAAAATTTACCTCGGCAAAACTGGAATTAAATCGTGAGCATTTATTACATGATTTATTACGATTTTCGCCGTGGATCATTAAGACAAGAATGCTTCAATCAACTTAGTTCGACTTTTGACATTGAATAACGAATTCAATCGTAGTCGTAGTTCGCTTGCCCATGAATTCAAAGAAGGTCGTTCAAAATGCGTTGTTTTGCCAGAAAATATCGATGCTTTGAAAAATCTGATAATGGAAGATCGCCATGTGACGTACTGTGAAATGGAGGCAGCCTTGGTCATTAGTGTGAAAAGCTTATGTTATTTATTCACGTTGGATCCCACATAATTTGACAATCGCTCAAAAAGAGTCTCGTGTGAATTGATGCAAAGGAATGCTGAAAAAATTGCTTCAAATTTGGTGTACAGCATCTACACAGGTGACGAAACATGGATTTACTCACATGAGCCTGAAACTAAACAGCAGTCGACTGTATGGGTGTTCCAAAAAGAACCAAATCCAACAGAAGTTGTTCGCACTCGAAGCACTTTAAAGAAAATGGTGGCTTGTGTTTTCGGTATAAACGGACATATCGTTACCGTTACTTTAGAGGACCGTATAACCGTCAATTTCGATTGATATTTGTATGCCATAAGTTTTTCGTGAAATACGGAAAACAAACGCAATACGTAAAATCATTCTTCATCACGTTAATGCAAGCTCTCACACATCGGCTCAAACAACCGAATATTTGAGCACCCAAAACGTCTAAATAATGGACTACACGGCGTATATTCCTGACTTGGCACCTAACGATTTGTATTTGTTCCCTTCCGTGAAGAATAAACTGCGTGGATAATGATTGAATACTCCTGTTGAAACGTTCAAAGACCATGTTTTGGGGTACCTCAAGAAGAGTAGAAAAAATGTTATATAAATTGATTGAAGCGTATGGTAGAGTGTATTGATCATCTAGGGGAATATTTTGAAAAACAATAAAACCATTTCCGATCAAAAATAATACTGTTTTCATTTTCATCAACGTTAGCTTTCAGATACACCATTTTTCGTTTCAAGTAAATGCAAAATGTACTACTTTTAAAAGCAAAATTTTATTTCTTTTGAGTGCACTGTTCTCTATCATGTACGGACAAAAAAGTTTTTCTTTTCACATTTTTACCTTTTTTTATATATATACAAAATAGGTATAGAATTCGCTCAAAATTTAGAAAAATTTTCCGTGGCCCGGAGGGCCGAATGACATATACCAATCGATTCAGCTCGACGAACTGAGCAAATGTCCGTGTATATATGTATATATATATATATATATATATATATATATATATATATATATATATATATATATATATATATATATATATATATATATATATATATATATATATATATATATATATATATATATATATATATATATATATATATATATATATATATATATATATATATATATATATATATATATATATATGTGTGTGTGTGGTTGTGCGTGTGTGTGTTGTCAACTAAGAGGTCGAGATCTCAGAGATGGCTGGACCGATTTTGATCAAACTAGTCGCAAATGAAAGGTCTCCCCGTCACCCAAAACGCTATTGAATGGTTTTGAGATCGGATGTTTACTTTTTGTGTTATACGAAGTTTTATGTCAAAATTTTCAGTTTTTTGACAGTATCTGTCACAATTGACCTTGAAAACAGAATATGTTTTCAGACTTAGATTCCGCACGGTAATAGCTATCCAACAAGCCATAGATTGTTAAAATCTATCCATTTTAAACGGAGATATCGAAATTTTTGTGTGAACGACTTTTCCCCCTATTCCAGCAGTAGAAGTTTTGAACGCTGTAAGACAAAGATATGCTTGGGAGCAACGGAAAAGACGATTTTTTATACTGTTAAATACAATTGTTTCTAAGTACCAAAAAGACTGTGTACAGCATCCTTTTTCATGACTTTTAGCCTGGGACCGGCTTGTGTTTAGCAACATAATCGTTCGAATATGACATATATAAACCAGATGATGGCAGATTTTTTTTAATTATATTGTTTTAAACTACTTACAGCAATAAATGCTGGAAGAATATAACATCCATATACCATTCGAATCAGTTCGTCGAGATCAGCAAATGCGTGTGTGACAAATAATTTCAATCAATTTTCTCGGAAAATTTCGTTTCTACCAATTCAGATTAATACGAAAAGTTGTATGCTCCCAAACAAAGTTCCTGAATTATGTTTGGTTCCAACCTCTGGTTCCGGAGCTACAGGATGATATGTGAAACGAAATCAAAATTGTATCTTCTCGTAGATGGCTGAACCGATCTAAGATTCAAATGAAATCTAAGAATCATCTAAGATTCAAATGAAAAGTTTTAGGATCGTATAAAACATCTTGCTCTTCAGTCAGATCCAACTTCCGGTTTCGGGGAGACAGGGTGATTAGTATAAAAATGTCTATTCCACATAAATTAATCAGGTTTATCGTGTTAGCAGTTTTGGATAGTCGATAAAAAAATTAACTCTTTTCAGTTTTAGTGGTATTCAGCTTTCGATTCAGAAGGCACCTAAAAATTTAAATCGTGCTATGATTTCTCAAAGATGTCTTAACTGATTTTCAAATATTTTGAAACAAATGTAAACTATACAGCTACTCAGGTGAATTTATCTGACTTCGGCCATACCGATTTTAGAATTCCGGCTCCAGTATAAAATCGTTTCTCAAGGCTAAATCGTTTTCTCAAAAAAAGCTTAATCAAATTTCAGAAACAAAAATTCAAATTAAAATAAACTTATATACAAAATTAATTAATTTTATACATACATACAAAAATTAATTAATTTTATCCAATTATGACTTCCGAATTTCGAATAGGGGAAAAAGTCGCTTACAAAAAAATTTCGATATCATCATATTTTCGAGATGATGAATTTTTAAAATTCAAACCGATATAGAAGATGACAATCCCGAAAAGCTTCAAAGTTGGACTCAAAACTGTTGTAATTTATTCGTCATATGGCCATACGAATCGGTTTGGGTTATGCTGATTCCTGAATACCGGCTCTGGAAGTACCTTAAATTACCGTAAACTCTAGAGTGGAACTTACATATCATGGCATGTTTAATCGATTATCACACTTTTAGATTCAAATTCGATCCGATTTGCAGTTTCGACATTACAGAGTAATGAGTGATTGAAATCTCAAATTGTCGCTTAAAACGACGGTCATTAAAATAATGTCATGAAAACTTAAAAACCGAAGAATATTCATGCAAAAAACACATGCGGATTGATAAAAAAAGGTATCATCTCACTGCTAGGTGGATTAAACACGTTTTATATAAATGTATTAACACTCCGAATACCAAGGGGGTAAAAAAAGTGGGGACGCTAATTTTGGATCGATTTCAAAACTCTTTTTACCATTAGAAAGATAAATTCATTCGGAATAAAATCTATTTGAAACTATGGAAAACCGAATATTCTATTCATAATTAATAAAAAGATCCAACTTAAGTCTGTGTTGTTGTTAGTCGTCGCTTTGAATTTAAAGATATGTCTAAAATACGAAGTTTTCGATAATTTATGCTTGGATTTTTGGTTACGTTTTTGATCATAACTTTCATTAACAAAGTGTAATTGAAAAGTTTTCTGTTTCATTTATGTTGTGATAGACGTATCTGTCTAATGACAAACGAATTGTCAAAATGAGACTTCTAACAGCTGAGAAATGGTTAGCCAAAGTAAGCGTTCCCACTTTTTTCAACAGACTTTAATTGGAATTTTTTATAGTAACTTTGAATAGAATATTCGGTTTTCCATCGTTTCAAATGGATTTTATTCTGAATGAATTTTTTCTTCCTAATGATAAAAAAAAAGTTTTGAAGAGGCTGGGGTCCACTAGGAAATGTACCTATTTGCTCTCTGGACAGTACCAGCCTAGATGCCGTGTGGAATCCGGCGGAAAGAAATTAACCAAGAATAGATCCACTGCGTTCCTGCTTCCATGTCGTAAAAGGCGACAATTGCAGGAGTTTCCTTTTCCTTTCAGTTATCAGATATTTTCAATGTTTCACTTCTGATTACTCTATTTTACTAAATTATCTCTTCATTCAACCTATCAATTTCCGTCTAGCTTCGGAGAAAAGTTTTGTTTGGAATGTTCTCTTCTTTCATGTTATTGATTGTCTTTCAGGATTATAAATTGAATGATAAAAATCAACTATTGCGCACGTCCGCTGATATTACAAAGTTAATAACAGAGATAGTATACATCGGTATATTGAATTCATAGTAAAAAAAATACTTGTTTGCTTGATAAACTAATATTTTTTTCTCGGTAGCCGGCTGCCCAGATCAACCAATATAACAAATTAATAATTTTAATAAATAATTAAATTAATAAAATAATAATACAGAATCAAGACGTGTGCGAAATCTGTTGACCTTTATTCGGTGATTTAAAATGATTTTATAACAACTGTTTAGAGTATGTCAATGCAATGAATCAACTATTTTGCCTAAATCCTATTCACTCGTTTATTTTGTATCACGTAATTTCATTTATAAAAACCTGTTTTAATCCATATAGTGGTGTAATGATGCCTTTCTCATATGACTAATATTTTCAGAAATATCACCAGAAGATTTTGTGAAGAAATTTTTTTTTTCAATCTTGAATAAAATAAGAAACTTTCTTTGGGTATAAACTAACAGAACCTTTTAAAATTGTAAACAGTTATGTCAAGTTGATAAGAATTTTTCTTTATTTTGCATCGTCGCACTAAATGATTAAACACAATTTACCCTATAGTTCTGGAACCGGAAATCGGACCCGGATGAAATTAAACAGCAACCTATAAGACTGTATGAACTTATATTTGAGCCTGTTTGTGGAAATCGATCGAATCATCTCTGTGAAAATTGAGTGAGCCTCGTTTTAAACTTTTTGATTACTACTTCTGGTACTTCTGGAACCAGGATCTTGGAACCAGTATAGCCGAAATCGGTTCGTTTAGTAAGTAACTAATATATCCTACAAATTGAATCAGTTTTAAGTCAAATCTAGAAGAGTTTTACCCTTCGCCGCTCTAAATGACGGTGTGAAATTCAATAGCAACCTACAGGACTACGAGATTTTTTGTATGAGTGACATTATTTGACACACACCCACATAAATTGTCCAGCTCGATGAGCTGTGTCGAATTATGCAGAACAATTTCCACTGGTCAATTTTACAAGTGATTGTATAAACTTTCCTTATGAGAAGGCAATAGGTGCATTTTTATTGAAAAGCATCTTTATCATGATCTTGTAATAACAATAACAAGTAAGCACAAATTGAATAAAAAGAGTAGAAATTTACATATTTTTCACCTGAAAAATTTAAATTTTAATGTGGCAACCCTGCACGCTATACGAAATTGAACAAAGCACGCTGTGAATGGAGAAAAACCGCACGAACCGTTGCGTACCAGTTTTGCATCGTCATTTTTTTTCGATTATAGAGGTTTTAACATTGTTGTCATTCACCTCTTCGGACCAGAAAACTTTTCTGACCGTATGTCCAGGGTTGGGAATCGAACCCAGGTGGGCAGCGTGAAAGGCATCGATTTACGTATCACGCTATACCCGTTCTCCTGAATCATCATTTTGAATTTGAATGTTTTGACACTCATAGCCCTATAATTTCAGAACCGGAAGTCGGATCAGAATGAAATTGCACAGTATATTTAATGACAATGAGAGCTTTAATTTGATTCATAAATCGTGAAAATCGGCTTACCGTTGCTGAGAAATCGACGGGAGTTCCGTTTTTCGATATTTTCTTCACTATTACCGGTGCTTTCGGAAGCGGAAACCGGGGACTTGTAGTCCCAAAGTAGTTTAAAATAATCACTAACTAATAAGATCAGTCAACTAGATCAATTTAGCAGTAAGTTTTATAATAATGTGCACCTCATTTCGCCCTGTAATTCCGGAACCGGAAGTCGGATCCATATGAAACTCAGGAACTTTGTGTGGGACCTCAAGACCTTGATTTGAATCCAAGTTTGTGAAAATGGTGCGACTCGATAAAAGCGTAGAGACAATCGTATCCGTGATCGGTCGAGTCTCGTACACAACCATGTAATTTTTTCATTTATTTTTTTACACATTTTACTTTTGTTACACCCGAACCGGAAGTTCGAACCGAATAAAATTGAGTTGTCTCAATGACTTCTTTTTATAAATATAAATCTGGTTCATCTTCATTTGCGAATGGACGAAGGATTCAGACAGAGCTCCTAATTTGGGACGATATTTCAAAAACTAATGGATCAAATAATTCCAAATTTTCAGATGTTGTTTCTAGTTCATGGACAAAAGATTTCGAGAAAATATTGAATGTTTGAGTTATAATTTATTTCGGAATCAACCCTAGTTCTCCAGAAAGCTTTGTTGCTAAAATTTGGTACCAAAAGTAAAGTGACAGTTGAGTTCTACAGGAGTATAATGCCACAAAACATTGGAGCAAGTCGTGTTATTTGTGAAAGGAGCAAAATTGTATCGTGACTTTGGAATTGGCCGTCTCGGTCGTCCGATGTCAATTCAATTGAAAAAGATTGGTATTAAATAAAAATGGAGCTTGGAGAGCTTGAGCTTGAGCGACCACCCCTGGTTGCTACTCCGTTACTGATCGGGATTAGCTGAAATTGTACAGGGAATTTCTAGATGATCCAACCTGAGGCTGGCAGATCATCCTTCAATGTAAACCTTCTGGTAATCCCAGAGTTCATTGATCAGTACCGGCGCTGGCCAGGCCTGAACGTAGATCGTTTAAGGAATATTTATAAATGAAATTATGTGATACAAAATAAACGAGTGAATAGGATTTAGACAAAATCGTCGATTCATTGCATTGACATATTCTAAACAGTTGTTATAAAATCATTTTAAATCATCAAATAAAGGTCAATAGATTTCACGCGCGTCTTTTATTGTTTCCGTTTCATTATTTTAATTATTTATTAAAATTATTAATTGGTTATATTGGTTGATCTGGGCAGCCGGCTACCGAGAAAAATATTAATCTATTGTTTGAAATATTAATATCAAGTATTTTTTACTATGCATCCAATCCGATATATGTTATCTCTGTTATTAACTTTGTAATATCAACGGATTTGCGCAATAGTTGATTTTTATCATTCAATTTATAATCCTGAAAGACAATCAATAACATGGAAGAAGAAAACATTCTAAATAAAACTTTTCTCCGAGCTAGACGGAAATCGATAGGTTGAATGAAGAGATAATTTAATAAAATAGAGTAATCAGAAGTGAAACGTTGAAAATATCTGATAACTGAAAGGACAAAGAAACTCCTGCAATTGTCGCCTTTTACGACATGGAAGCAGGAACCCAGTGGATCTATTCTTGGTTCATTTTTTTCCGCCGGATTCCACACGGCATCTAGGCTGGTACTGTCCGGAGAGCGCTAATAGGTACTATCAATCTCCTAGTGGACCCCAGCCCCTTAAATAAAAATGGAGCTTGGAGAGGATACAAACTACCTTGCAATTGGAAGCAGCTTGTTTGCCGAATTTACAAAATTTAAGATCGTTTTTGGAAGAATATGTACAAAATCTTGTCCAAAGTATGCTTCGATGGTACCAAATCATTCCACATGCTGAAGGTGATTGTGCCTCCAATCATGTATCTACATAAAAGTTTTCGAACCAATCAAATATTTTGTGTAAAAATTAAAATATTAAGTCCGCTAATTTTCTCCCAAAAATGCCAACACCTGCCAATGTAACAGATTGTGAAACTAGAAACAAAAAATAGGCATGTACAATTTTGGTATGAAAACCGGAATAATACGTCGATTGTAAGACGAAAAATCTGAGAAACCTTACTAACAGGATTAATATATTATAAATTATTTAATGTATCCCGCGAGCCAAACCAGAAAGCACCCATGAGCGTTAGATCCACGTCTCGAGCGCTGCATTTTGCTTTGGACACGATTATATTCAAATTATATTCCATTCTTAATCATTGCGCGCAGCTTGTCCAATTGTCACATAAGCATCGCATAAATTTGTCAATTGTCCGGAAACAAGAACAATTTGTCACGAGCTGGCAGTACACAAGCCATAGAATTTCACTCTCATAAATCTCGGTGGTGTCATGCTCTTGTGGTCGGTCAGAAATGAGAAAAAATATTTATTGGTACACTTTTTTCCAGTCTCTTTGAAACCAAAGCGCTTTGAGTGGTTTGGTAATTTGTGCATCGCTCAACGCTTCAAGTTGATCTTTATTTGTTCTAGATATGCGTGCCGTTCCGATGTCATTCATTTTGAATCAACACTTAACCGGTTTCGTCTACGATATGAAAAAAGCACCGTGCGAGAAAGCGATTTGATGCAAATTATTGACATAGCACAAGGCGTCACAATAATCGCTGCTCCGACGCCATCGGTTCAACTTCCAGCAGCTGGCCGATCCTCCGACGCCATCGTGCCAGGTAAGTGCAGTCATAAAATTTAATACTATCGCCCTCGGTGCCATGGACCACAAGCGGCCAAGTGGCTCGTCACTCGGAGCATCGTCTACCCGGTCGAATCATTAAACTAATTAATTAACTGCAAAAAGTACATTGTAAATAAATTTTCGAGATTGATAAACGCAAAATAAAATATTATGAAAACCTTCGGGAATTTGCTTACGCTAGCAAAACGGCAAGAAAAACCGAAGTAATTAATTTAAAACGCGGAGATCATCTTTACCTTCGGTACTCCCTCGGTCTGCTGCTTTCCAACGGACAGCAGCCCATTAAAACAAGCTTTTCCTTTTTTTGCTGTTGCACTTTTAGCAGCCTCCGCGACAGAAACAGAACTACCGAACTGAAAAATCAACTTTTCTCTTACCGATCTGTTTGCTGTTTGTGTCTCTGATGAAGACGGAACGAAAGCAGCCGGGCGGAGCCAGTCCCATTTTATTGTCAATGTTAATTGAAAAGTTTAAATATTTGTCCCGGCGCATTGCGTTCACCGCCGCGTCGCTTTTGATGGGGGGAATCATTGAAATGTAATAAAATTCACATCGATTAGTCGTTAACTTCAGCTTGCAATGCCTGACCAGCGGGGTTGGATGGGAAATTGGACAGATATTCAGACCGGAATGCCGGTCCGGGGGAGTGTTACACTTTATTTCAGTCGAGATTTCGAGCGTCATAAAATGCGATAACGTCAACGAACTCTTGCAAATACATATTTTACTGGCTATTTATTGCGATTTTAGCGATCGAAAGTCATTCATTTTTTTCAAAATTTAATTGATAAGGAAATTAACCAACCGGAACACTTTCACTCTGTTTCTTTTTTTTATGAACGTCGAACAACAGATACTAATCTGAATTGCCCACATTACAAATGTCGATTTTTTATGTGAATACGTCTTACTTCACTATTGGACGCCTTTTCAAAATTCACTCTGTACAGCAATGGGTAGAACTTAAGCGCGAATATCTCGTGTTGTATTCAATGCCTTTTTTCTCCATGCCATCGAAAATGTGGTCAGCATTTTATAATAAAAGTTTCAATAGTATGAAATAACTACAAATAACTTAAAATTAAAGTTTTCTAAAATGTTTGGTATGAGCAAGCATTAAGGTGAAATTCAGTGCCAAAATAAGGCGTGTAAATTTTCAGCTGCTGCAGCTTTCGACACGCTTTATTCTCTAGTAAAACGAGTACTAACTATGTATGGTTATAGTGTTTTTAATTGACAAATATGAGGGAGACAAATTTTTGCATGTACATACATTCTTTGTTACAGACCAAAATATTTGGCAAAATTGATATAGCTGCTTTCAACTATGCATGATTTTTTTAAATAACTGAATAGAATTCCAATAAACTGTCTCAAAAATTGTTTGAGGAATTATAGATAAATTTTGTGTGTGGAGTGGGTTTGAATAATTTAAAGTTTTAGAATTCTTAAAATCGAAGATGACGGTTTTTGGTTTGTGGATTTGAAACGTGTTTGATAAGTAAATTATTGAAATTAATTTCATATAAATTCCTAACCTAAATTTAGAAACCCTGGAATACTAAAAACGATTTGAGTTTGATTATCAATTTATAAATGAATTTGAACATAAAATTGTTCATTTAATCATTTTCCCCTACAAAACCGCGTCATTTTCACTCGCGCGTGTTTCACCTTATAATTGCACAGCATTGCTTTTTCAAAGCTATTTTCATGACATGTCTAATTTGTTTATATTATTATTTCTACTGCCCAGTAAGTGAATAATATTGAAATTCTTTGTATGAACATTTACCATTATGATACGATTTTCAAATGCTAAATGGTAGAGGAAATTGGAGAAAAAACAAACAATAAAAGAGACTCAAAAAAAAAACTCAACTATCATTGTAAGATAGAACGAAAATTTGAACGGCTTTATTGCACTGTACGAATTTTTCGTAAATTTCTATTGAATCAATTATATCGAATAAGGTTCGATTTTAATAAACATAAAATCCAGGAGCTCATCTCATAACCTCTAGAGTTACACATCATATAGGGGTGCAAAATAGAAATTCAAGGGTAAATACAAGTAGAAATGTGGTCAGCTTTTGAACACTTTCAGCTCAGTCAGTTTAGTTTCAATCACTAATAGTATTTCACCAATTGATTGAAAATATTTCTACGTATTGATTTGAATGTTCATAGTCATGTATTTTCAATTACATATCATTGAAATGTTGATTAATAGCGAGCAGTGTCCTGTTTTGTCTGCCAAAAATCTCCGGCATACCTGATTTCCCTAACATAGACGACGGTTTTGAAGGAGTAAGCGATATATCAATGGGAAATGCATCGCTCTGATTAGTCAATCAATGCATAAGCGAAGCTGTTCGAAGCACGCGAATCTATGAATATAAGAGAAATTGTAGCTAACGTTTCAGTCTTACGTGTAGCATGCCAGAGGTAGTAAGTTGCTAGACAGCAAGTCAGAAAGCTCTATAAAACGATTTGAAGCTTATATTGGTCTCCCTCTCAGCGAGCGGTTCTATTTTGTTGATCGTTGAGCGCTTGTTGGACGACATACTGCACGACATATTCGTTCAGTTTGCTGGGTCGGTTTTTTTTCTTTTGCAAAAATAGTGTCAAAATTAGGTGTTACCTTCGTATAGAAAGAAAATTTGTTGTTATTCTACGTGAAGTAGAAGAATTGTACAGGTATGTAGTGTTAGTTTGAAAAATAAGTGGAAAATTCAGAAATTCTCCAGTAAAAATAGTCCAATGGGGCTCCAACTCCTCATTTTAAAAATGGTTCAACAATGGACCTCTGTCTGCCGGGTTTGTTAAATGAAAAAAATGGCATTCGATTCAACGGTCTGCTTCAAAATCGGCAAACGAAAGTTGTTGCGTTGGCCTCCCGTTGAACGATTAATTGAACTTTCATTAAACCAATGATCCAGCGTCTTGGACCAACGAAGGATTACCGTTGAATTTTTTTTTCAAGAGGGATGCTTCCATGTTATGTCGTTTTCGACTGAGAAATTTGCTAATGAGAAAAAGTGTATCGCTTCAACCGAAATCGCAAAATCAGGTTTTGCACGAACATGACATAACCTCACAAAATGAACAAAATGAATCTATATTGACAGCTATCAGTGGTTTGTTTATGTGTTCATTGCGTTCATTCTAGTTTGAATACGTGTTAATGGAGATGTAATCAAATCACTGACAGCTGTCAAAAGATGAACTTGATTCATCGGCAATTCATTGGTAGTTCATTCGAGTGGCCATCGTGCAAAACCTAATGGTAGTTATGGTAGAGAAACTTAACCTTATAAAACAACTGCGTGCATACAAAACTTGAACAAAAGCTTGCCGAACAGAAGTTTAAATATCAAAATACGTATGCACGAAGATATAATTGCATACATTTGGGATATTGATGTAATTTCGTCGGCTACAAAACAAATACAAATCAAAACAAACAGGGTCTATATTCTGGGTTCGCGTTTTCGGTGTTGGTTCCTAGTAGATATCAATCTAAGCAGACTCTCGTGCAATTGCGGATTCAAAATGATAACGATTGATTGAACTGTTCGATTGAAAATTTCGATCGTTAGAAAAATTGGTTGCCTTGTTCCACATCAATGGCTCGAACAACTCCATGGGGCTGATTCTTGTAGTTTTTTATTCGAAGCGAAATTGGTTTCTACACTTGAAGCAATCCATTCATTTAGTGCTTTTTTTTGCTGATTTTCTAGATGTTGAGGACTTCTTAAGTTGTTAATTCTTTCTCTGTTTATGAACAGTGATTCAAGGCTCGATCTAAGACCTTCATTTATGAAACATTTTGTCGTGAATACGACTTACTTTAACTATGGGATGCCTTTTCGCAAATTTACCCTCTGAGAGAGTGATAAGTTTTTGCTCGTGAATATCTCTTGTTGTATCTAACGAATCAACATAATTTTTGCTACACGCCATCGGAAATATGATCACAATTTTATGATAAAATATTCAGTTGTATGACATAATCTCAAATAATTCAAAATTAAACTTTTCTGAAATGTTTGGTATAAACGAGTATCAAAGGGGATAATCCATAAGGCGCGTTTGCCTTGCTCGTATTTTTAAAGATCATAGCTCAGTGATCTGTGAAAGGATTTATATAATCTAACTACCAATAGAATCAAAATTTTTCAACTTAAACGTGTATATCAGCATTGAAGTATTTCAATATAAGCATTGAAGTACATTATTGAAAAACCTGTCTCATTTGACCCAAGTCAACACCAGCCAATCAGAACGCGTTCTGAGGAAGAGAACAAAATATCTGCTGCTGTACAACAAATCGTTCGAGAAAAATGTTCCGAAAAGTGTTGAATATCGTAATGAGTTCCTCAATTTGGTCCTTCTGAAGGCTAGAAACGAATCCCTACAGCATATTGATAGTTTCTTTCAATAAATTATGCAAATCCGAAATGAAATAATCGACATTTTTTAGCCGTTAGGACCGCCCATTAGTGAAAAAGCTACAAACGAAATCACGTAAAAAGAATGCTCCTAACAAAAATTGGATCAGTTTGGATTCTATACCCACTGCGAGCAGATGTATTTTGTGTCGTTTGCAAAGCTAGTTTTGCTTCCGACAAGAGCGATTACGTCACAGCTACCAGTCATTTGCATTGATGAAAACACAACGGTGGAGAGCATTACACAAAATCAGCCGTTCTAATGGCTCCAAAGTTTTCTAAAGAACTATTAGGATTTGTTGTTCGCAAATCGAAGGTAGATATCCTCAGTTTAGTGCAAATCTAGAATCTAGCTTGGTTAGATTTGTGCACTTTTCGCTGTGTGAAATTCACAATAATCGAGATCAAGTGAAGCCTTCTTTGTTTTTGCGAAAAATGTTCCAGAATTTAATGTCGTAGAGAATTACGCAATTTGACCCTTCTGAATTCTAGAAATGAATCCCTATAGCATATTGATAGTTTAGTTCAATAAATTAGGCCTATTGTATCATTGATCAACCCAGCGAATTAATGTTTTCTTTATTGGAAGATTATAATCGGTTGTAAACGCTACACCTACACCAACCATATCAGTATCGCACCCACGTACAACAGTTCAGCCAGGAATTAGATGACGGAAGTCAGCGGCATCCATCGGAATTCGAATTCAACTCATCACTCTCCATCACAAACGCTTTCATAAAAGGTTTTTTTCAGAGCCACCATTATTTTATTATGAAGAACTATACCGGTTATTATATTTGTGTTTCAGAATTTTTAATGTTACTAATCTGTACTTTAGTTTAGGTGCATCGTTTCAAATTCTACGTACAATTTCATACAATTGATCAACTAATTGATATTCGGAAGTGTTAAGGAACATGTCAGTTGTTTTCGTATTCACGACATTCAGTTATGTCTCTGACATTACCCACCCGCCTTTTTTTGTAACATTCAAATTGTAATGAAATCTATGAAATCATGTTCTCTGATACTCAAATTCAATATTCTTTGCAAAACTGAAGAAAGGAAACCCTCATTTTGATAGTTCTATGTTGAAAACTATTAAAACAAAACCATTACATTATCGTTGCAAAACTGAGGTTTTTTAACCATTCCTATAGAAAGGTAATAGAATGGATGAAAAAACGACGTTCGAACGGAGCCTCAGAGACTCTTAGTGTTACATACTATTCGACTCTACTCGATGAGGTCGGAAAATGTCTGTGTATGTGTGTATTATTCGAAGATTTTTCTACCACTTTTTCGAAGATGGCTGAACCGGTTTTAACAAACGAATGTTATAGAAAGTACAACGCAATCTAAGAGAGAGGTACATTTAATATGCAATCAAACTACTAGGTGTGCAGACTTTGGAAGATGTTGTCCACGTTGTTTGCGGCTCCCAGAGGTGATAAAGAGGACATGATGCCATTCCCCTTTCTGAGCCAAAGGAAAGGGGAAACAGA
Source organism: Malaya genurostris (assembly GCF_030247185.1). Classification (NCBI taxonomy): domain Eukaryota; kingdom Metazoa; phylum Arthropoda; class Insecta; order Diptera; family Culicidae; genus Malaya; species Malaya genurostris. The sequence continues at coordinate 82,891,059 of NC_080572.1, read as the reverse complement.
AAGTTTTAGTTAATACGCATTGCAAGCTATGCACACATACATACCACTAATCATGTGAGATTTGATTAGCATATTTCATTTCTTCCACAGATCAGTGGGCAGAATCGGTTCTGTCATAATCATTGCAATGTTCTGAGGACTATGAGCAGTTTACTAGTCCTTTGAGAAATATGTTTTGTTTATTTTATTAATCGTTGTTCCGTGCTGAGAGAAATGAAGTTAGAGTAAGAAAGAAATTAGGTATTGTGGGAAGGGAACCTACAAAGTATTCTACAATCGACATGATTGCTGACTATAACAATAATTACATGAATTTCGTATAGAAATATTATATGTTATTGTATGCACGTGAACCATACTATTCCAGAAACACACATCTCACATTTTCAGTTAGAAGGTGACATCTGTGTCAAAGTTGGAGAAATTTTGGTACTTTCAAACCTTTCCCGATTTGATAGTGTATTTACAACTGACCGAATCAGTATCGTCGTCATTGCAATTCGCATAGCATCAGTACCGATACCGAACCGGATCGGAATGGTTTGAAAGTTTCTTCACGGTCCTGATAATAGTAGTCCTCCTTTTCGAATTAAATTCACCAGCTCAGGACGAATATGATATAATAATGTTCACCCCAACTGCATCAAGTTAATCCAAATTGGTGACCAATTCTAGGCATAAGAATGCTTGAAAACACTTAATAACCTATTGTCTATTTCAAGCACATATCCACTCTGTGATCGATCTAGAAAACAAAACAGTTCTCAATTTTCACATTTATAAGCAAACGTTAGATCTCGGTATGGTCTGACTGTGCCCAACTTCTTTACCTTGTAAGAAATGTAAATTGACTCCCGCCCGATCAGATGCACATAACAAAATCATAACACAAGTATATCAACAGTTGATATGTATAACAATTTGTGTTATTTTGAGATACGCAAAAAAAGAAAACAGTGGAAAGTTAAAACTTACGATAACAATATAATAACAAAATCAGTTATGATGTTTTATTTTCGTTTGCACGACTTATTATAACGTTCATTAGTTGGAAAAATGAGAAATGTAATGATGAGAATTTCAAAAAACTAAAGCAAGCAACCAGATTACTAAGGAGTGTATCGATAAGTAGTTAGCAACATTCAAACAGTTATTACTCTGAAATGACTTAATTTTTTGCAGCGTAGTTTGCGGTGACATGTTTGTTTACGTGTCAATAACAGCTACGCAATCGATTGGTTTCGGTACGGTTTATCGTTTCAATGATGAGTTGAACTGATCCGGAAACGCGAAAGAAAATTCTGCATATTTGGTGCTCAGAAAGTGGTGTCACGTACAACGAAATTGCAAAACGGGTGAAAGTGCACCACACCCATGTCAAAAATATTATCGAGAAGTTCGGTAAGACCCTTACCATGAAGAATTTGCCCCGATCCGGTAGGAAACGGGTCCCAGCCAGCCCGGCCGGGACTTAGAAGTAGTTGAGTACATCAGGAAAAACCCATCGGCGTCGACGCGGGATTTGGCCAAGCAGTTCAACACCAGCATCGGGATGATTCAACGGATCAAAGTTCGGAACTCCCTGAAAACGTACAAGAAACAGAAGGTGCCGAAAAAGTCCCTGGTACAGCAAGTTCAGGCCAAAAAAAGAGCGCGACAACTGTATAACCGGATTCTACAGAATAAAGACGGTGTATCCTGATCGACGACGAAACCTACGCCAAGGAAGACTCTCGAGCGCTACCCGGACCGCAATATTATACGAAATCGGTGTACCAGGACCTGGACGACGCTGACACCACGGTGGCGATGGAAAAGTTTGGGCAGAAGGTGTTGGTCTGGCAAGCAATTTGTACCTGTGGTTTGCGGTTGTCGATTTTCTTCACGAAGGGCACAATTAACGCCAAGGTGTACAAGGAAGAATGTTTGAAGAAGAGAATGCCGCCACTGTACAGAAAGCATAAGGCTCATCCTCTCTTCTAGCCGGATTTGGCTTCAGCCCACTACGCCAACTCCGTTCTACAGTGGTTGTCAAAAAATAATGTACAATTCACAGGAAAAGGAAATCAACCCACCAAACTGTCTGGATCTTCGGCCAATTGAAAGGTATTGGGCAATTGTCAAGCGGCACTTTCGGAAGGAAGGTACAGTGTCTCAAAACATGCAGGAATTAAAAAAAAACTGGACAGCTGCCACCAGGAAAGTCACAAAAGTAACTGTGCAGAATTTAATAAAGAATGTCAAGCCCAAAGTGCGAGCGTTTCACAGAAACTAGGATTTTCTTCAATATAATCAGTGAAATGCATAAAAATGTAATTTTTCTACAATATATCGCAAACTGATGTCAAAATATGTTTTTTTTTCACTTTTTTATTCAATATTCAATGTTGCTTAATACTTTTCGATACACTCCTTAAATAAATTATTCCTTAAACAAAAATAAATCATTAAGCAATTTTGGATTGAAACGATGCTAAAAGTTGGCTGTGATATAGTTTTTCTGTGTTAAATTGAAATTAAATTTTTTTAATTTATTAATTTGTTATAAATTCAAATTCAATAATAATTGTGATGCAAACGTTTCAAAATCTGTTACTATTTTGTTCCCGCTAGAGTCTTTTTTGTTATGATTTTTGTTATCAGGTGTACAACTTTGCTTCCGACGTTTTCCGGTAGGTGGCTGTATCGGCTGAGGCTGGTCAAAATACATAGATGATAATGCCTTTAAAGTGAGTGTGTACAGTGCCTAACGAATTGTCATCGCCGTTTCAGTGACAGTTGTTCTTGTTTTCGTATTATTCACGCTCGAAAATGTCTGTTTATGTGCCCAATTCTCGCCATTTGCGGGAAGTTTTAATTTTGCTGATACAAATAGAAAAAAATGCAGCTGAAGTGCATCGAATGCTCTTAGAAACTTAAGGTGATGCTGCTCTGAGTAAAATAACGTGTCGGGAGTAGTTTCAACGTTTTAAAATGGTAATTTCGATGTCGAAGACAAACATGGTGGTGGAAGAGAAAAAACCTTCAAAGATGAACAACTAGAAGCATTGCTTGATGAAGATTCGTGCCAAGAAAGAAGGAAACTGGGTGCCGTACGAGTTGAAACCGAGAATCCTAAACACAGAAAATCATGAGGAAAGCCCGGGCATGCTACTTCGTCGAAGGCAAAACCGAATATTCACGGCGCCAAGGTTATGATTTGTATTTGGTGGGATCAGCTCGGTGTGATTTACTACGAGCTCTTAAAACCGGGTGAAACCATCACAGGAGATCGCTACCGAACGCAACTGATGCGAATTAGTCGCGCGCTAAAAGAAAAGCGGCCACAATATCAAGAGCGACATGACCAAGTCATCCTCAGACACGACAATGCTCGGCCTCACGTCGCAAAAGTGGTCAAAAAGTACCTGGAAACGCTTAAATGGGAAGTTTTGCCCCACCCGCCGTATTCCCCAGATGTCGCCCCTTCGGACTTCCACCTTTTCCGTTCGATGGTACACGGCCTGGCAGCTCAACATTTTCAATCCTTCGAAGAGTTGGAAAAATGGATTGCTTCATGGATAGCATCAAAAGAGGACTCCTTTTTTCGAGGGATCCGAAAATTGCCGGAAAGATCGGAGAAAATTGTCGCTAGCGACGGACAATACTTTGAATAATACATCTGCGAGCACTTTTTCGCAATAAACTTTTAATTTTGGAAAAAAAACGGCGGAAGCAAACTGGTACACCTGATATTTTAACAGCTTACCAGCCAAAAATATTTCAAAACTTGTTAAAAAATATTTCTGAAATAAATTACTCTACTTGTTATAATTTTGTTATTTCCATTTGATCGGGCACCCCCATCCGCAAAGCCCGGGTTACGTGCCCTGTAGCTCATCAACCATAGTCTAGAGATTGTAAGATGATATGATTTTTCATATGCAAAAAAGTTGTAGAATAAGACTAAAGCATTAAAATTTCATCAACACATAACATTTGGTCATGTCTTATTGTTTCCTGTGTCAAAATGTGACTGATCATTTTCGCCCCAACCATTTGGAGATTTGGTGCACTCCGAGCCCGATTGTACCCGTAAAAGTGGGGATATGTACCTCAAACCAAATTCGGTTTGTTACTGAAGGTTGTAGCTTTCGGGCAGTATATAACATTCTAAGTGGAAATTTTAAAAATATTTTTTTTTCACACAATTTTTTGCACAAGACATAAAGTGGCCATTTTCGCTTCGGGAACAGAAGTTTAATCCAGAGAAAATTCAAGACCTTCTCCCTAGATTTTTTTTATTTCAAAGATTTGGACTAGGGACTCCGGTCTTTGGAAGAAAAGTTCATTTCCTTAGTGATTGCAGAGCAAAGCAAAGCCTTGGTATTACATTCCTGTAGTGGAATTTGACCTTCTGTTTCAACAGACTTCGCAGCCGATTCAGAGTGTACAGAACCATTGCATGGCTATTATTTCATTAACACATTTAATAAGAGTAATTGTTTCAAGAACGATATATCACAGTGTTCAGGATCGGACGCATTCGATCATACTAATTCTATATTTATAGTATTTTGCACATGTACATTTTTTAACCTCGAGGTTATTCGCCTCTTCGGAACAGAAAAACTGTCTGACCTTATGTTCGGAGGGGCAGGGAATCGAACCCAGGTGGGCTGGATGAGAGGCATCGACTAACCCGTCACGTGCCTTATGAACGTTTTGCGAGAAACAACAAAATTAATATTGGAATTATGTTAAGTAGTTCTTAGTTGCACAATATATTATTATAATGCGAGGCGCGAAAATTCGGTTCTCAGCAACTATGAGAGTCTGGAAACTTCTTGCGATAATTAAGGATATAATAAATAACAATAAAACGAAAAGTTCAAAGTCACCATTAGCTAGATGCTTTCTGCTACACAACAGATCGTAAAGGTTTGTATTTAAATATAATAATAATAAACTTCCCACGCGACGCCGTTACGAAATGTTAAATAGATTGCCCCCGTATTGTATTTTGTGCGACCCCGGTGCTAGTCGCTTGTTACACACTGAAAGCCTTCTTTATTGGTTCCCGCAAGCACCGAGTCCCTGCACCACCGGATTCCCCCCGACGCGGTCAGCCCCGTGGCGTGAGGCCACGACATTACACCGAACTGGCCGTTTGTTGATGTTTACTGCGGAAAGCTTGGCGATGAGTGAATCAGATTCTATCGACTGACTTAGGGTACTTGGAGTGCTGGAAGATAGTTAATCGCTCGTTGCACTCGATCGATTTGGTTAGAGGAAGTTGTTTCTACGGCTTCGAATCCGACCTGTTTGCCTTAAATGACATACATCATCCAAGGATTTCGATACTAAGATAGCTTCAACCCGGCTTCCCCTAGGATACTGCAATTGCATGCTAAATGTCAATGGGCACCCACCACAGATGCATAACTACTTATGCGCTATTAGATTTGCCTTACTCAGTTGCACTAATGTGGTGCGATGATTGAGTGCATGTTAATCCGATTATAATCGACAAGTGATTGATGTTTGGCAGTTGAAAGGTGCAACCATGAAATGTGTGAATGGTTTGAATCTACGATGGGAGCACTATAATCGAGTACGGAAATGATGCCCGTGGGTAAACAAATTCGAAACAGTTGAGATTTCCTTTTTGAACAGATCGATTGTCAGAAGTTATCAAACAAAATAAACAGAGAACTTTTAAGTTAAAAAAACCGTCTTATAAGTTGTTCAGAGGTCAATTGATGATTGTATGATTTTTGGAAGAAATTTGAGTGGTATTGCAAAATTTATTTGTTTTCGAGATATCAGAATGGTATTAATGATTTAGATCGACGATTTTCACTATCTTAGTCAGTTATCAAAAAATGCATTTTGTGTATAACTTTTTATTTGGGTAAAATTTCATGAATTTTTTAGTAAAACTAGTTCAGGATGTAAAGTTTACATGTGCGAAATTTCGTTACAATCTTTCAATTGGTACCTTCCGGGCAAGAAGTTTTTAAAAGGGGTGGGCGGTTATGGAAAATCCAAGCCAATCCCACAGGTGGATCATAAAACAGTTGGGAATCGACAATGGCTCGTGTGGTAGAATCGATCAACGAGACCCAGACTACCCGGCTGACAGTGGAACAAAAGCGAAGAAATACAATCTTGTGAACGCGAGGAAGATGAGGAATTATTTCAAACTTTTGATTCGGTACAATGCCAAAAAAGCCAATTCATCCGTCTGCTTCATCCAACAAACGATGAAACGGGCCAAACTTCGTGTGTTCAAGGTAACGAAGGTTCCTAACCGAACCGATAAACAGAATACGGTGACAGAATCCCGCGCCGGGAAGCTGTACCGCGAGTGATTGGGGCAGCCAAAATGCATAGTAATGGACGACGAGATAAAACGCACCCCAAGTAGATTCTCAGCCTGAAGTTTGTCATCGGCGAGACCCGCCCGAATGCCTTAGAAAGTTTCGTCAAATATCTATGAACTACTGGGTGTGGCAGGCGATCTGTAGGTGCGGTAAATTCAGCAAGTCAAACATATAAAGAAGAATGCCTCCAGAAGTGCCTGTTTCTCTTCCTCCGGTCTCACGAAGGTGACACATCTCTTGCCGAATCGAGCCATTACACGAAATCGGCGATGGAATGTTTTTTTTTGTACCGAAGGAGGAAAATCCGTCAAACTCGCCAGATCTTCGTCCAATTAAAAAATTCTGGGTGATTATTAAGGGAAAACTTCAGTTTTCAATGGTAGGTTTCCGAAAATTTGATGGGTTATTTTAAGTCCAACGACGACGTAAAATGGACGATGATATGGTTTGCGAACCAACTGCCCCAAGTTCTCACAGGAGTAGTAATAAGAACGACTCTTCTTCTATAAGAAAAATCACAACGAGATTCATCTATAAATATTTATTTTTTATTTACATACAGAACCGTGCTTTTTCCAGGATAAAGAGAGTTCATTCAGGGGTTAGAAAGATTTTGTGCTAGGGCACTTAAGGCTATCGTCTAAGTACCATGCGCGCAGGTGATGTTAGGAAATTTTCGATATAAATTTTGAAAAACTTTTGCAAAACCAAAAACATACAGACATTTGAAGAACTTTCATCTATCTGCAGGGCAAAAACGGCCGAAAAATTCGGAGGATTTTTTGAGTGTTATCAAAAATAGCTCTAAAAAATGAGTGTTATTGGGAAAAATAATTTTTTCGAAGAAACCTTTTTTTTTTGTGGAAAGCTTTCCACGTTTTTCATGAAAAATCAACGAATTTCATATAACCGATTTTGTTGTATTTTGACGATTTGGAAGTATTAAATAAAATACAAATTAAAGACAGTCCCAGAAAGTATGGACGAAACAAAAAAACGCTGCCATTTCGCAATGGTTCAGAATCTGTCAATTTTATGACTGCGTCCTGTTGTGGCCAAGAAAGTGGGCACTTCGAAGTTGAATGTTCTTCGTGCTAAAGAACGTTTGAATCTTCGAACCTATAAGAAGCAGAAACAACCAAAACGTAGTCCGAAACAAGAAGCATCGATCAAGCCGAGGGTTCGAAAGCTGTACAATACGATTCTAGCTGGAAATTTGAACTGCATAATCATGGACGACGAAACCTACGAGAAACTCGATTACAAATCCTTGCCGGGACCACAATATTATACGGTGCGAGAAGGGCAAGTGTTAAACCAGTTCAAGACATCGATAGAAGTCGAAAAATTCGGTAAGAAAGCTATGGTTTGGCAAGCAATTTGTAGCTGCGGTAAGATTTCGAAACCCTTCATCACCACTGCTTCAATGAACAGCAAAATATACATCAAGGAATGTTTACAAAAACAACTTCTACCCATGACTCGAAGTCACAAGGATCCTGTTGTCTTCTGGCCAGATCTTGCTTCTTGCCACTACTCGAAATCAACGGTAGAATGGTATACTACCAAAAATGTCACTTTCGTCCCAAAAAACATGAATCCACCAAATTGCCCACAACTTCGACCAATTGAGAAATTTTTGGCATTAACGAAGGCACTTCTTAGGAAACATGTCTCGGCAGTCGAAACCATTCAACAGTTCGAAAAAGATTAAAAAAAGTGTGAAAACTTGTCTACAATGGCTAAGTAGCAAATGTTGAGAATAATATTCTGTTGTTGTAGTCTAATATTATCAGTATATCAAATAAAATTTGAATATCTAACACTTGTGAATTATTTACAGCGAAATCAAAGTGCGTCCATACTTTCAGGGACAGTCTTTATTTCTCAACGATGCTAATTCAGTTTATAAACGGAATTTTGTCAGTTTTGTAATGAACTGAAGAATACCTGCTTCAGTTTAAACGTGTGTAATAATTGTGAAAGATTACAAAACACTCATTTTTTAGAGCTATTTTTGATAACACTCGAAAAATCTTCGAATTTTTCAGCCGTTTTTGCCCTGCAGATAGATAAAAGTTTTTCAAAGGTCTGTATGTTTTCGGTTTTGGCAAATTTTTCAAAATTCGCATCGAAAATCTCCTAAAACTATCCGCGCACTTGGTACTTGGAGACCGTTTTCAATATGTTTACGTTTCGTCTTTGAATCATCAATGCAAAACAAAAAAGTGTTCTGTAAACAGCAGAAAATTTGAGTCTGCTTAGCAGTTCAAATTGAACTACCGAGTTTTACATTAAGCAGTTCAAAAACAATTTTTGTTATTTGCACGTCGTAAATTAGGTTGGACAAGGCTTCCTCTTCCGTCATATAAAACCCGCTGTATGCTGATAAGTATGCAAACATTAAAAGAACGCAGAGAATTTTCAATGGTCTCATTTCTAAATGACATTGTCTCGGAACGCATAGATTCCAGTCAACTCCTGTCCAAACTAAATTTTTACATACCATCTCGGCGTTTAAGAAATCGAAATATTTTTATTACAAACCACCAGCGAACAAACTATGCAAAAAATGGGCCAATAAATCAATTGATGGCTGTATACAACAAGCATTCAGAAGCAATCGATTTAACTATGTCAAAAAACAAACTAAAGCAATATTTCAGTTCTATTCGGTAAGCCAATTATTTTTATTTAACTCATAATAAATTATACATTATTAAGTGATCTATTTAGAATAGTTTACTAATTTAAGACGATGATTGTAATTATCCTCATGGTCTACTTTTGATTGACGACAAATAAATAAATTTGAACTGCTATGCAATGATGAGTCAAAGACGAAACGTAAAAATAATAAAAACGGTTATGTGCCCTAGCACAAAATTTTGCTAACCCCTAGATGCTTCAAAATCTGGTTGTTGAATTCAGTTACATTTCTAGAAATGTGGAACTGAATTCAGTTTCGGAACTCTGAACCTGAATTCTAAATCTGAACTCCGGGCGGAAATTTTGGAAATGAATTCTGGTCCAAAGCTCAATTTCAGTACCAGGATTTAGTTTCAAAATTCAGGTCACTGAATCCTGGAAATCCTGGAATTCTGAGTACTGATGTAATTGCCCTTGTTTGAAACAAAACTCACACTGCAAACGGTGCACAAGACAAATCCGCCCCGCAGCTGAATGCTTTATTCTGTATTCGAAACTGAATTCTAAACCTAACTTTGCTAACTGATTTCATGATATTGTAACTGGAACAAAGCTCTGGGCCTGAACCAACCGAAGTGATACACTTGCTTTAATGTAATAATGGTAGATATAGCAAGCAAATAAACAATTCATGGAAATATAAAAAATGGTGTTATAATTAAATATCCAAGTATCTCAAGAACAGCTACTTTTAGAAGAAAGGATATCATGAACAAATTTATTGCCTTTAACCTGTACAATAATATTCTACTGTTTAAATAATTATCTTTCAGGAAGAACTTGACATTTCGAATATATCTATAAATTGTTTTAGCTGTAACTTCTTCATTTTTCAAAAGGCACGGATGGGGTAGCCATAAATCTGAAGGTTTTAATAAGAGCTTTAAAATAAAAATTTTCAAAAAAAATCGAAACCCAGATTTATTTTAAATTTAATTTTTTTGGTTCATTTTGAAATTATTGAGAAAAAAAATCAAATTTTATTTTTCAGTGTATATTTTTTCCAGAGTATCCTATTGATTCCCTACAACTTCTTCCTGGACGTAATTTTTGTACGATTAACGGTTTTCGATTTACAATGAAAAGAACTTGATCATTTGCATGCACCCGTAAACTGTTTTAACTGTAACGGTTTCCGAGTTACAACGATTTGAAAAAGGCAATTTTTGTGAAATGCAAAAATACATACGTCCTTTTTAAAAATCAATCGTGAGTCGGATTGACCTCTCCATCGGTTGAAAACTTATAGTTTGCCATACTGAAGCCATGTGCAAAGTTTCATCCAAATCGGAGAAGGTCGTTTCTGATTTTGTCACTTTTTCGTCTACTTTCAAATTCCTGGAATTGCTTCTATTTAATTTCATTTTTGTCGTGAATACGACTTACTTTACTATGGGGCGCCTTGTCAAAATTTACCCTGTACAAGAATGGGCAGAACTTTATCGCGAATATCTCTTGATATATTAAACCCAACAACATAATTTCTTCTACAAACTATCGGAAATATGATCAGTGATTTTTGATTAAATTTTCAACCGTGTGAGATAACCATAAATAATTGAAAAACAACGTTTTCTAAAACTTTTGAAAATAATGAAGAAAATTCATCACGCTTGCTTGTCTTTTTCACACCCGGACGACGGTTTTGAGGCATGTCAGTTCCGATTATCATATGGTCAAGTATAAATAGTAAACTTCGATTGAAAATCGTTCATTTCCTCTAGTGCTTCAGACGGAACTGGATGTCGAGGTGAAGTTCTTCCAACAAAATCAAGTATAAAGTATGAAACGCGCAGGTCGTGCTCCCATTTGGACTTCGATCGTCGGGAGCAGCAGTCGCCAGTAATAAGAGCAGACCTTTTGCGTGGTGCAAAACCTCAAACGCAGAGCCAGTTTCCCTCCAAAGAAGATCAATTTCATCATCCTGCTGCCGGTCGTTTGCATTGGAGCAAAATGCAACGAAAAATGGACAAAAATGGGTAACATTATGCAAAATCAGCCCTTAAAATAGCTTCAAATTTTATCTAAAGAACTATAAAGATTGCTTCTTTGTAAATTGGTAATTAAAACCAATCAGTGTTTAATATCGTTTATATCCAAACAGTGTTTTATATCTTAGAGAATAAGCTATCCACATACATTCGTGTTGTACGCATGTATTTGTGATGTTTTTTATGTTCAGATCACAGCATGCTGTGTGTTTGGCTGTTAGCTTTCGTATGTTTACTTGTTGATGCGGTTGAAATTCCGCGTTTTCAAAATGTCGCGTAGGGAGTGAAAATTAAGGTTCTGGGCATATGGCCAAGTGAGAAGGGTATTACTATGCGAAAATTGGCAAAGCGGTTTGGAATTCATCATGCCAGTGGTAAAACCATCATTAATAAGTTTGGAGAACACTATTCGTTGGATGAGCTACCAAGAAGAAGCAGAAAACCCGGTTTTTCCAACCCGAAACTAGTCCAGAAAGTGGTATCTCTAGTCTTGAAGAAAAAATCAATGTCGATACGACAGGGGACGGGTATAGCGTGATGGGATAGTCGATGCCCTTCACGCAGCCCGCCTGGTTTCGATTCCCAACCCCGCACATATGGTCAGAAAGATTTTCTGGTCCGAAGAGGCGAATGACCTAAGAAGTTAAAGCCTCTATAATTAAAACAAAAAAAAATGTCCATGCGTTATTTGGTCAAAAAAGCAGGAACGAGTGTCGAAATGATCCAGCATATCAAAAGGCGAAATCACCTGAAGACCTACAAGAAGCAGAGATTCTCGAAAAAAAAAGTGTAAAACAGAAGAAGCGAGCAGAAACAAGCGCCCGGAAATTGTATTCGCCTCATTTGCAGGGTCTTAAAAACCCTTCCAGGTCCACAATACTTTACTGTCGTCGTTGGGGATGACGTGAGCGATGCGGACAGGTCGATGCGGACAGTGGATAAATTCGGTCGAAAGATACTGGTATGGCAAGCATTATGTTCCTGTGGTTTGAAGTCAATCATTTTTTACACTACCGGAACTATAAATGCAGAAATCTATCGATCTGAGTGTCTCCAGATGAGATTACTGCCTTTATATAAGAAGCATAATGCACCTCCCCTGTTTTGGGCGGCTTTAGCGTCGGCTCACTATGCCAGAACCACTCTCAATTGGCTTGCGGAAAGGGGTATAAATTTCGTTGAGAAAAATATCAATCCACCAAATTGCCCTCAGCTTCGACCCATCGAACGTTACTGTGCAATCGTGAAGAGGGTCTTCAAGAAGACTGGTTAAGCAGCTGGGAACATGCAGGAGTTCAAAAAAAAATGGGCTCAAGCGTCCAAAAAATGCGATGCAACACTTGTCCGGAACTTGATGAAGAGCGTTCGATCAAAAGTTCGAAAATTTTTGAAGGAATAACTTAAATTTCATTCGGTTTTTCATTATACTCAAGTTTAACCTCGTACAAAAACGGATCAATTTTTAGTTTGAATAAAATATCGTTTTTTATCATAATTTGAAAGATAAATTTGTGGATAGCTTATTTTCGATACACTCCTTACATAATTTAACCCTTCTGAATGCCAAAAATTGATCCCGTACGGCCTTTTGGTAGTTTCTTTCACTGGTATATTCAAATCCAAAAAGAAGAAATCGACATCATAATTATTAAATACTCAAAGAATTATGTGAAATTTACCTTCATTCTACTGTATATGGCCCATTTTCCAACCAGTTGGAGTTTGTAGTAGAATTTTCTGCTGATTCCCTATATAAAATGCATAGCATCGATTCAGAATAGATTCGAACTCAACTCATCACTCTTCACCACGAACGCCTTCATAAAAGTTTTTTTTAGAACTACCATTATTTTATCATAAAGAACTATACTGGTTATTTCGAATTATTTAATTGTATGTCAGAATGTTCAACGTAACTAATCTGTTGTTTAGGTGTAACGTTTCAAATTCTAGTAAGAAAAAGTGGAAAGCTTGCACAATTCACACAATCGATCAACTAATTGATATTCGGATGTATGAAGAAAGAGTGTCAGTTATATTCGTATTCACGACATCCAGTTATGTATCTGACATTACACACCCGTACTTTTTTTGTGAGTATATCTTTATATTTGTCCAACGGTAAATAGTCACGATAAATTCTGTTTTTTTATTAAATTAGCTAGCATGAAATTTTTATTTTAAATTGGCTAGCATGGTACATAGCTCTAGTGAAATAGAAACCATTTGATTCACTCTAGTCAGCGTATGGCTGACAGATACGATAACTCAAACCGCCTGTGAAGGTGACATGATTTAAATATGTACACTATTGGTGCAGTATCCTTATCACTCTCACATAAAGGAGCCCACGGTGAAAGCATGTCTGTTCTTTCACAAGCAAATTATCTGTCCCATTGAACAAATCTCCGCCGCAATCACCAAAGCATTCCACGGGAAGAGTTTATTCCCCGGAGCGACCAGCGGTGACACATTCATAAGTTCATCGAGCCAAGATAATGGCCGAAGTTTACGAACCGGCAGACCACAGTACAACAGTGCCCAAGTGTCCAACTATACCCTCACAGCAGAATGGACTCCCTGGACTACTCTGTCCCCGCCATATGCTAACGTGACGACGTTCACTTCGGGGCCGATTACCGCGGTCGGTATAGCTAAATTGGATAACAAAACTAGTAACAAACAATAATCTACTTTTAATATGCGCACGCGGAATAATAACAGCAAACAAAGGCAGAGAAAAATGCGCGATTTCGTGAAAGGCACCCGGACACGAACCTCGAGCGGAGAAGCTTGGTGCGGGTTTCGGAGAGGATCCTCGTTCCGATCGTCGCTGCCGAAGAGGATCAAAGGCGCACTCGGCGAATCTTTCCGCAAACAGAAGCGCGATATGTATACCGGTAGCTATTGTTTTGCCCCTCTTCGTTCGATTCATGCATGCTCCTTCGGCCAACCAACCTCCTTCCACGGTCTACGAGAATGGGTGAAGTTCTGAAGATTTCCAGGTCTCTGCGAACTGCGCGCGATATATGTGTGTTTTCATCGCACGCCGCGCGCCTGGTGCTTTCCATTAGCGTACGTAACCTCCAAAGAGGCTGCCAGAACGTGTATGCACAAAACGATAAGTGCCCTCTGATGGTGGCCCCCGCGTCGGTCATCGCCGCTGGTTCCTCCGTCCGGTTTCGTATGATGCACAGACCCTGCGGCCTTATGGATCCACACACGTTCACTCGTGTGTAGACCGGTATCTTCAGGGGTCTCTTGAAATATACATTCAATTCGATTCAGATTAATACCGTGCAATTGTGGCTGGCGGAACGGGTCCTAGGCCTCACGAGCAAGAGCAAGAGAGAGAGAGACAGAGAGACAAACAGAAAGGAAGCGTAGGAGTAGAATAAAACGATTCCATTTCTTTTTTTGACCCAGCATTGGGACCATCGTGGCATGCCGGACTAGCTACCGCAAAGCAAGAGGGGGGGGCAGGAAAAAATTGAATAATAAGAATTAAATTGAATTAAATTTATTTATTAAAGAAATTTAAAAATAAGCAACTGCCAGCAGGATCGTTGTTCCGCGATCAAACAGCAGTATGCGCTCGGGGGTTTGCAGTTCGGAAAAGCGCAGTCCGGTAATTGCGCCTTGCTTTTGCCGGATCGGTTGGAACGTCGAACGTTGGTGCAGCTGCGGCACGGAAGTCCAATTGAAATTCGTTTATAATTTCCTATTGGTTCAGTTAATTTAATTTAATTGACTTGGAATACATTACCGGGAGCCGTGGAGCACGTTTTCCGGAGCATTCGCGGTACGGGAGAAATTGGCTAAGGAAATATTAATAAGATATATTTTGTGTTGTATTTAATCGTTTTTTAATATGTAGGCCACTTATGAAGCTAGATCGGTAGTTTGGTAGCTTATTTGGGAGTATTGACAGGTGAGATAGGACTAAGGAGAGGAAAAAATTAAATCGATATAAGCTGTGATGATTTTTTTAAGCAGGAATAATTTAGTCCAAATCTTCTTACTTTTCGCATTTATGCATTAAGGCTAGGTTCCTCCAAACAACTTTCAAAAATTTACACACGCGATCGAGAAGTTGTTAGAAAAAAGGGGGAACGTTGCGAATGATAACTTTGTTCAGTTTTTTTCTCGAAACCACGTTTTTTCAACTGGGTGTCACTGGTATTCCAAAACTATTGCACGTATCAACATGAACCAAGCGGCATATCACTCGTTAGATGGTCGAAACTACAACCAAAAATATTCATTGTTACTTAAAAAAGTTATTACCAATTCAAAGTGCGAAAATAAATGGCCGCCATTTTGTTTTTTTATTGGTGTAAATTTTTCATTCCAGTTCCAACCATAGTCAACTCGGTACGGAATATGAAACTGTTTTCCTTTTTTCTTTCCGATGACTAGTTTCCAAAAAAAAAAGGATGACACCCACCATGATGATCCAACGTTGTATTTTTGCCAGAAGTAATTTGATTGAATGGTAAACAATACGTTTCACAGACATCACACAAGTTAGAAGCTATTGAAATGTGTCCTTGGAAAAATAGCTGCACTTACCTGAAAATAAAACAAAAAAGTAGTTTTATTAAAAATTATTGATTTGAAAAGTAGAGAATGGCGTTTAAAGAAAATCTCATACGAATTAACTGAAGAAATGTTTCGTATTTTGCAGCAGTGAAAATGATAAAAGTTTTTGCCTTTCTCTATAGAAAGGTATTAGAATTGCTGTAAAAACCGACTTTCGAACGGAGCCTCGGAGACCTATAGTGTTATATACCATTCGATTCAGTTCGACGAGATCGGAAAATGTCTGTGTGTGTGCACTTTTCGAAGATATTTTCACCGCTCAATTTTCTCAGAGATGGCAGAACCGATTTTAACAAACTCATTTGAAAGCTACTATCGGGCCATTGATCAAGTTCGAAGATCAAATGGCTGTGACTTTTGGTTCCGGAGATATGATGGTATAAGTGACGTAACCGACAAAACGCATTATTTTTTTACCGCACTAGTTTCTCGATGATGGCTGAACCGATTTTAACAAGCTTAGGCTCGTTTGAAAGCTACTATTGGACCATTGATCAAGTTCAAAGATCAAATGACTGCAACTTCTGTTTCCGGAGATATAATGGTATAAGAGACGTAACCGACAAAACACGTTGATGTTTACCGCTCGTATATATATAAGGGTGCCTACATTTTGAGATCACCTCTATTTTCGTGAAGCTCTAGTGCTCAGAAGCTTAAGCACCTCGAAAAAAGTCCTCATGCAAATTTGGGTCATTTGGGCTAAATCGGACATGGGTAAGGGGTGCTGCCCAGCGGTTAAAGTTTGAAAATTTTTGATCTTGAAAAAGCACCATGTACTCCCCACATGAAATTTCCGAAATCGAAAAAAAATTGTTAATGCCAAAAGTCTTAAAATTGCATGGAACGTCGAGATTTAGTGTTATCTCAAACAATTTTTTTTTTTTTAAATCGACTTTCTAAGACTAAAAACAAAAGTCGCAGAGTCAATTTTCGGAAAAAAACTTTTTGTCAAGATGACACTAAATCTCGACGTTCCATGCAATTCTAAGATTTTTGGCATCAAATATTTTTTTCGGTTTCGAAAATTTCATGGGTTTTTATGGGTTGTTTAGATTAGCATCACTTTTCTCGAAGTTAAAAATCAAAATCAAAAATGAGCCCAAATTAGTGTAAGAAATTATTTCATAAAACGATAAAAAAAAAATCATGAGGCTATTTTGAAGAATGAGAAAGGCATTATCACACCACTAGGTAGATTAAGAAGAATTGTCAGATTAGCACCATTCTTCTTATACAAAAAGGCAACGCAAATGTCAAGCGCTTGGTTGGAAAAATGATGCCTACTATGTGATATAAACTTTTGTGAACTACTCGATTCAATCTGAATCAATTGGTGTCAAATCACCCCGAAAAAAATGACTATTTTTATTTTTTGTTCAAGTTTTGATGATTTGGTCCTATTTGATCATTAAAATAAGTTTCAAAAAGATGCCATTATATAACAAATGAAGTCATTTGAATGAAAATTTATCAGATCGTAGATAAGGTGTCATCACAAATTACGTCGCGCTTTAGAGAGAGAAAGGGGGTTCTAAATATCGTAGCAATGGAGGAGGGAGGATTTGAAAAAAAATGTTACATCACGGAAGTTTTGTTTCTAGTGCTGAAGTTAGTAGTACCCGACTACGGATTCCGGAGATATAAGTCGAGTATAAATTCCTATTTTATACTCAACACAAAACGAGAGAAATCTCTACAAATATGCGCCAAATTGCTTCGATTCGTAGGTCTCGTCGATTGGTGATTTTCTAAAGCTTCGTCGATCCCTTTGTGTTCCAATAGCAACTTCCAGAAGTAACACATTTCCAATGCTACAAACACAGTAAATCATTGTATCTATGAAAACGCAACAATTACACATTAGGATATTCTACTTTCTGTCAAATTCATCTAATACTAATACTACTTAACACTAATACTAACGGGTGGCAACTAAAATTTTGGAATTTCTTTCTCAAGCTGTCAAAAAAAGACAAACATACTTGGAGAAGATCTGATTTATTGAAATTAAAGATACATTGTTCATTGTTGAATAAAAAATTAGTGAACATTTGAAAACGGTCCGTAATCGGATGTTCGGCGAAGCTTCCGTTTGATGTCGGAACAGGAGCGTTGTACGGCCTTCATGTCAACTTTGCGAATGCATTTCTTGATTCTACCAATCAACTGTTAGCAATTCGTGGCTCTCCAGTTATTTTTGTACACCATGGAGCTCAAAACCCCGAAGAAATCTTCGATTGGGCGACACTGAGGGAGATTTATCGGGTTGTGTTTTTTGGGTACAAATGGGATCGAATGGGTATTCAGGAGCGATTGTGTTTTTTGGCGCAATGCGATGACGCTTTATACTAGCAGAATGAGGAGAAAGAGAGCTAACATATACACACTCTTAGTTCTTTCTGAGCTCGTTTGTTGTTGAGCATACAGGCCTCGAAAAAATTCCAAAATTTTAGTTGCCACCCGTTAATACTACTTAACACATCTCTTTGTTAAGCTTATTAACGAAAACGTAACTTAAGCTTATATCCTATTAATCACAAAAGTCGTCACATAACTCTTTAGGAATTTTTCAAAATTTGTGACTAATTTTAACAAAAGGGGGAAGGGGGAGGTCAATTTTTTTTTTAATTTTGCGTGACGTAATTTGTGCATGGCACCCAATGCAATAAACCTACAGTTTTTGTACAAAATTTGTTTCATAATTTTATGCAATGTTTCGTAAAAGCAAGGGCGCAAAGCAATTCTAGAAATTGTCCTGACCATTGAAATACTCAGATCGTAGTGTAAAACAACTTAGACGGAAACCCGATTGAACAATAATCCGTACATGTTCAGATTGCGCCAACGTCCCATCTCAGATCTAACAGTAATCATAATTTTCACGGTGCTCTCGTCAAATCGGGTCAGTTTCATTTTTGATCCTTTTTGTTGGGAACATTTGAAACACCTTTCCCTCTATAAATACCTGAGTTCCATACTTGACTTAACATTCCTCGTTACATCCGATCTACAATAGTTTAGGCTATTCACTCTTCGTTGTAAAAATTCTTATGACATCAATATTTCCACGTAATCGCTAATGATTGTGATAATATTAATTTTATTAGAAGTATGCGGTACTGGTCAAGTGGTCAAGAGGTATCATTTTCTCCTAAAATCAATTTAACTTTATACAGTGGTGTATCTATGGGGGCGCACTCGCCCCTGGCCCAGCGTTTTAGGGGGTCGGTAAATCAATCCTTGGGGCTATTTTTTTTTGCTATTTTGCCCCGGGCGCCAAATTTCCTTGGTACGCCACTGACTTTATACTTTCCTTGTTTAGGACACTTCCTACACTCTCTCTCTCAGAACAACCTTATAATCTATTTTGATGTGGAAGTAGTATAACAAGATATATTTTACCATAAACATATCTTTTTAGAGACACTTGCTACAAAACTCCACCCTTTTGTTTACCTATGCAATGAATATCTAATCTCGCCAAGAAAAACAAAAATACTCTTACTACCACCACCTCTGAATTGCAAAAAGTACCTGTGCCAAGTTTGGCGATAATTTACAGAGTTGTCATGGAATTATTCCGATATATACAAGCAAGTGGACTGAGAGCTTTTTTAATAGAAACACTTGCTATCTTTTTACGCGTATCCTTACGATCATCTACGTCGAAAAATGTCGATTTCGTAAAACTCGACACACTTTCAACCACATTTTTCAGAGACATTCATTATATTAACTCCCCAAAAGCCCTTAAGAGCATATTTGAGTTTTACAAATACTATGTATGGTCTTCAAAAAGTATCGATTCTCGTCAAATTAGATGAATTTTGTTATGACCCCCACTTCCTGTTAATCACACTTGCTACGCTCTCTACTCTATAAAAATATCATTATGACCATTTCTGAAGAGCAAGAAGTATCTGTGCCAAGTTTGATAGTAATCCGTTCAGTAGTTTCGGAATTATGCATTTAAAACATTACACTCCCCCCCCCCCCTTTTTTTTCAAGGCACTTTCTACATCCACCCCCCATATAATCATATCTATGTTATGCAAAATGTTTCTTTGTTCTTCAAAACGATTCGATTCAATACAATATTTGTCCTACCTCACAAAAATACCCTTATGACCATCTCTGAAGCACAAGATGTGTCAAGTTTGGTGGCAGTCTGTTCAGTAATTCCGGGGCTAGGCCGTTACAAACATACAAACTTACATCCTTCGTTAAACACGTATATACAGATTAGTTTCTAGACCCGAATCAAAAATATTGCACCTGATTTCATCACAATCGGTACATTGGGAATCGAGCAAACCGCAAAATAATATGGTCCCTCTACTAGTAAGATAACTATACAATATTCAATATTTGAAATATTTAGTATTGAATGTTTTTAAAATGCTCGATATAAAAAGAACTATGGTAATCAGAGCTTAAAATTGTCACGCATTCTCAATGAAAGAAACCATTCCAACAATCTCAATTTCAATGTTTTACTGTCTCATTCGTAAATGACCGACCCCAGAACAAACGAAGAGAGACGAACAACCTTATACTTATCATGCTCTATTTCGATTAAACAAATTGAACGAAATCTAACAAACGAAACGAACCTGCGTTTCTGTTACTTCTGCATATGTAAGTCAAGCTAAACAGCATGAATCAGCAGCATAAAACATGTAGTAGGATTATTATTATTATTATTATTCTTATAATTATTGTTATTATTATTATTATAATTATTATTATTATTATTATTATTATTTTTATTAATATTATTATTATTATTATTATTATTATTATTATTATTATTATTATTATTATTATTATTATTATTATTATTATTATTATTATTATTATTATTATTATTATTATTATTATTGACATCACTACACAACGTGTACGAAATAGAACAAAGCACGCCTTGTTCGTTTTGTGTTTTCTTCTTCTTTCGGTGTTGTACATATTGTCACTCTATATGGCGATTTGAAAACTTTGACACTCATCGCCCTGTAACTGCGGAACCGGAAGTCGGATCCGGATGAAATTGCACAGTAGCTTTAAAGACAGTATGAACTTTAATTCAAATCAAGATTTGTGATGTTCAAACATCGCAGAGAAATCGAAGTGAATTTAGTTCTAGGAATTTTTCTTCTCCACTTTCGGTGCTCTCGGAGCAGGAAAAGAGGGGACCAGTAGTGCCGAATTAAATTTTCATGTCCACAAACTAACAAGCTCTGCAAACTAGAAGAATTTATCAGACAGTTTTATGGGATTTGCACCTGTTTTTAACCATCGTTCGTGGAAAAATACTAATAAAACTGGTAATTTTCCACTTATCACGCTTTAGTTCCGGAACCGGAATTCGGATCCAGATAAAATGTTCTACAAATTTTTAGGATATTATAAGACTTTTCATTTGAATCTTAGTTTGCGAAAATCGGTTGAGTTGCTCCAGAGATAATAGAGTGTAAACATTTTCTCGAATTTTCACATATTATCATATAACTCCGAAAACGGAAGTCACATTCAAATGAGATTCAATAGCAATCTATGGGACCATAATACCATATATTTCAATCTTAGTTTGTGAAAATCGGTTCAGCCATCTCAGAAAAAAAGTGAGTGCATATTTTTTTCATTTTTTTGGTGTATATCATCCTATATCTCCGGAACCGGAAGTCGGATCGGTATGAAATTCAATAGCAGGCTATGGGACTATAAGACCTTTCATTTGAATCTTTGTTTGTGAAAATCGGTTCAGCCATCTCTGAGAAAAATGAGTGAATATTTTTGTTTTTTGTTCTATGTACCCATTTATAATTAATGAAGTTTGACAATGACAAAAGATAGGATTCACGCGTGATCTGTCAAAAATAGTGTTGTCAAAAAGATACCAGCCAAAAATCATATGGAATATCTGAGTTTATTGTTTTATAATTCTATTGAAGGGGGGTTGAAGGGGGAAAACTTATGGATAGTATACTGGTTAAATGTAACCGTAGGCTGTCCGATTTTGAATCCATCCATTATTTTAATCTCTTCGTCTATCAATTTATATTAAAAAGAATCGGTGCCCTGTTTAGTAAGTTCTGGGTTGGATGGCTTTGGAATCGAATATTGATCCGCTTTAGGACGAAAATTTGGGTTATCTCTGCTCAATGTTTATGTTGATTCAAACTGATATTTTCGGCTGATCTGATTGGTAATAGCCTCTATTTTGAACGGGACTACTATGAACTTAAAAAACCTTTTTCAATTCACCTAGTGGTGTAATGATGCCTTTCTCATATTACTTATGTTCTGACAAGATATTTTTTCAAACTTGAATAAAATCAAAACTTTCTTTGGCAAAAACTACCATCACCTTTTCGATTTGTAAACAGCTATGCCAAGTTAATAAAGATTTAAACGTGGCAACTCTGCACGCTATACAAATTTGAACAAAGCACACTGTGTGCTAGGCGGGTACGTTTTCTTCTTCTTCCGTACCAACACGTACCGATGCGTTTGAAAGTTGTGGTACTTATTGCCCTATAATTTCGGAACCGGAAGTCGGATCTGGATGAAATTACACAGTTTCTTTTAAGACACTGAGAACTTCATTTTGAATCATGATTTGTGAAAATAGGTCTAACCGTTGCTGAGAAATCGAAGTGAGTTCCGGTTTTGGAGCTTTTCTTCACTATTACCGGTGCATTTGGAAGCAGAAACCGGGCACTAGTAGTACCAAAGTAGATTTATATATCCACCAACTAACAAATTCTGTCAACTAGATGAATTTACCAGTAAATTTAAAAAAAATGTGCACCTGGTTTCGTCATCGCTTGTGAAAAAATACACATGAAATGGAAAATTTTTACTAATCGCACTGTAATTCCGGAACCGGATATCGGTTCCGGATCAACTTCTCGAGGACTTTTCAAACAATTTTAAGACCTTTCATTTGCATCTTAGTTTGTGAAAATCGATTAAGAAATTTCCGACAAGATTGAATGCGCATTTTCTCATAGATTTGCACATATTGCCTTGTAATTCCGGAACCGAAAGTCGGATCGAAATGCGATTCAATAGCGATCTATGGGACCATAAGACCTCTAAGTTTGTGAAAATCGGGTTTTTTGGTACATATCACCCTGTAATTCCGGAACCGGAAGTCGGATCGGGAAAATATTCAATAGCGATCTATGGGAGCGTAAGACCTTCTTATTGAAATCTAAGTTTGACTCTGTTTATGATTGCATTATCACTATCAACAGAGGTGATTTTAGAATCTAGTATTATTCCTAAGTCCTTAATACTTTCACATTTTTTAACTGTTTGACTTCCTAGAGTGAGAATCAAGTATGGTGTATTTCGTTTTTTACTGAATGTTATTCTACGACATTTTTTCACATTTAGTTCTAGAAGACTTTTTTTACACCATGTTCTTTACCAAGGTTCACCAAGAATTTCTTCTTGGTAAACCTCGGTATACTTACATTTTTTCTATTTCTAAAAATGGTTTATTATTTATAAAAATAGTTTTATATCGTGAGAATTTCTATTTTTTTAGAACTAACGAAATGTCGTTAACAAACATGATACATAAAAGAGGACCTAAATAAGATCCCTGGGGGACCTCGGGATTTGTTAGATAAGATTCCAACGATTTAAGAAAACCTGGTAAGATTGCCTGTTGTTGTAACTTGAACACAAGCATAGGTATGTCAACACGATCGAATGCTTGTCCATAGCGGTCAGGGTATAGTGGGCGAATTCAAGTAAATTACAGGCATGGCAAAAACACGGATCCGTTCTGCACGGTACTCATCTTCACTCATGAGCACACCACCAGGAGTATTGAATGCTACGGTGTTTGGATTTTTGGGCAGCACTGAAGTCGAGTGTTCCTGCGCCTTCTTGACTTCGGAACCTAGATTGGGGTGCGTCGTACTTACTCCAATCAGCCGTCCATACCTTTTTGGTGCCCAATAAACGTCACCCAGATTAGTCGGTCCTCCAAACTGGGGCATGTGTCAGGTGTCGATGATGATGATACAGCAATTCGAATTCCAGCAATATTTGTTGTAAAAGTCAACTCCTCTAGAATGTCCAACTCGAGCTTAGAATTCGGATTGTTAGATGAAGAGGCCACTGTGTCAAGCGATAGCTGGCTGAGTTGACTAATTTCGTTACTCAAGTCTCGCATTTATTTAACACTCCAAATACCAAGCCTCAAAAAAAGTTGGAACGGTAACTTTGAGCTGTCATAGCTCAGCTGTTTTTCAACGAATCTCAATAAATTTTACACCCTCGAATTTTGTGAAGTTCGTAGATTGATTCAAAAACTTTGTAGGAGTTTATTGGTAAAGAAAAACCAATGAAAATTTATTTTTTCCCGTTCCAAGTTTCTTTCACGCGCCCAACATGCCCTATCTGCTTTCCAATTTTCTTTCCTTTGGTACAAACGTCGCATAGAAAATATTGAATACTTCAAATTTACCGAGTTATAACTTTGTTGCTAGTCAACCGATCTTCAAAATTTGTTCACCTTTAGAACGGTACTACTTCCACAAATAAAATACACTGAGAAAAACTAGAAATAGGGTTGTCTACCCAAAGTTATAATGAAAACTGTAGATAGATGACCTAAGAAAAGATGAGACTTTTTACAATGATCGTAAATATCTCGAAATTCAAAGCGATGACCTATATATTTTTATACACCATTCAATTGCTAGTGATACCAGCTACAATTTTCGCTAAACTACCATTCCTGCACAATCAAAATAAAACATTAAAAAATCGATAAATTTATAAATATGTATGAATTTTTCATTTTTTTTCACATGTTTGTATATAACTCGAAAATTAAAGCGATGATATGTACATTTTTTTGATTCAAAATATTGGAATCATTACCAGAAACATCTATATATCCGTTCAAAGAAGCTCAAGAAATTTGGTACAAATACAGAGAATTTCTATTATTGGGTAAATTTTGCCAAAAAAAAACAAATCAAAACTTTGAAATTTTATGACATATATTAGTTGGAAATTTATTATGAACAAAATTTACAAAAAAAACTGAAACTTGGATTTCTCTGAAAATCTTAAAAATTTTGGTAAATATACCTAAATTCTAAAAACAATTATGGAATTGGACAAAAGATCTAAACAATTTTCATGCACAACCCAAACGGAATTGATAACTACTAAAATTAGGTTTTTTATTTTAGATTTTCCGTAAAATCTCAAAAAACTGGTAGAAAATCGGAAATTTCAAAATTTCTGATATATATTGCGTTCCAACGTTTCTGCAAATCAAAGTGAAAATATTGGAATCCGTTTTGATTTCATCTATTTCAAAGAGACGTAGAATTTGTTTTTTATTAATAAAATAAATTTTGTGACAACACAAAAATTTTAAATTATTTCAATGGCTTCGTACAATAAGAAATATAGCGTAGAATTATATGAATTTCATATACTAACCCATGGCAAAAGAAACCAACTACAATTTAAAAAAAAATATTGCTTGATTTTTGTTTTACAAGCAATTAAGAACAAAAACATATATCTTCAATTTTCCGCTATCCTAAACGACATCAATTATAATCGATAGAATATTAAAATTTAAATATCACAAACTTAGAATTATTTCGGAATGTATAGAATTCGAAAATTATTTGGATTTTCTATTAGTAAACGATTCAGAAAAAGTAGAATTCCGAATTTAGCACAAAAAACACACGAAATTAAGTAAAACTTGTTTTTATCCACCCAGTTGTGTTATGATGCCTTTTTCATATCTCTCTTATTCATATAAAAAAATGTATTCTTCAAACAGTTCTGTTTGATTTTTGAAAAACATGAAAGCTAGTGCATGAACTAGTGTAACCTACAAAATGAAACAGTTCGCAAATCGCTTAGGCCATCTTTCTCAGTGAAGTGAGTTCCACGATTAAGGTACTTATGAAACTGGGATCGCCCCGAATATTGGCTTTTCAGCAGCCTTTGCGATTAGCACCAACCAACCAATCTATTTGCAGCTTACAGTTGTCTTCGTCTCGAAAAACAACCTCTTCGTTTGAATGCTTTTTACCGAATGAAACCCTGCACCTATGTTATCAGAACTAATTGGCTCAAGTGGCATGTTCCGCTAGTTATTTGGAGATTCGTGCCTTGCCGTAGCTTCTCATCAACTTCCTGATGGGAAGGGAAGGATAAAAAGAACATGGAAGGGAATTGGTAATTGGGTAAGGTGGGAAAACAGCACAAAACATAGAGAAATAAATCGTCCTGCATCCCCGAAAGGATGCTGAACGATCTGCAGGTGCCAAAATGCACGTTTGATAAAACCTCCAACCACCGAGAGGCCTTAGAGATTTTACAAAAGCGACACCATTCTGCATTCCCGGAATAATGCAAAACGATTTCTTCCCGAACATGCACTTGAATTAATTTAACACTTTAGAACAAAAATACATTATTTTCATATATAGGTAATAAATTACTTACATGATACGAATATTTTTCAATGAAAAACCCCAATGCACTGTGGTCCGGATCCACAATTTAGGGGGACAAAAACATTTGTGGCTTAGCCTTGTACTTTAGAGCTAAGATGTCTTCAGAACAAATGATCAGTGAAAGATAAGCCATATTTTGAAGCATATGGTATTAGGGTGGTTCTTATTATTAGGGTGATCCAAAAATTATTT
This sequence comes from Malaya genurostris, assembly GCF_030247185.1. Classification (NCBI taxonomy): domain Eukaryota; kingdom Metazoa; phylum Arthropoda; class Insecta; order Diptera; family Culicidae; genus Malaya; species Malaya genurostris. Next base: position 82,864,683 of record NC_080572.1, on the reverse strand, counting down.
TCCGTATGTGTTGAGATAGAGGACTACATTCTTCAGCAAAATTGTAGGAAAATTTATATCATGCAACTTTGCCGAAAGCACTATTGTAGTATCTCTTTTAGAGTTTGTTGAAACCAATTTTTTCATGTCTAGCGCATTCATTTAGCGTTTTCTGAACCGGAATAGAGTCGAAATAAATCAATTCGCAAGTATAGGCAGTTCCATCCTCAGAAATTCAATCGTGTAGTGAATCTAGAGGATGTATTCAAACGATTTCTTTTAACGTCTGACCCTGTAATAGCATTATCGAATAGAGTAACAACCAGCATGAGTGTACTCCATCTTCCCGATTATGCAGCTGAATTAGTTTTAACACGCTAGAAGACAACAATACCTTATTTTAATATATATAGCTAATAAATGTCTTACACGAAAGAACATTTTTGAATGAAAAACCCAATGTTTGAACACAATTTAAAAAATTTAAAAAAATATCTCCTCCACCATTTTTTTTATAAACATGCTCGAAAGTATTTTCTATCGAATTTCTCCAATGTTAGATATAGCAGTTTAAAAATGATCTGTTTTTGATCGAGTTTTGATCATAACTTCGGTTCAGAAAACGCTAAATGAATGCGCTAGTCATGAAAAAATTGGTTTCAACAAACTCTAAAAGATATTCAAAGACACTAAAATTGAGAAGTGAAAATTGAGAAAACTAGAGCAAAAAATCTGATTTTTTTAGGAACACCCTAAGTTGCTCTATTAAAATAGATGTAACACTAAAACCGTTAGAGATACTACAATAAAGTTTTCGGCAAAGTTGCTTGATATAAGTTTTCCTACAATTTTGCCGAAGAATGCAGTCCTCTATCTCAACACATACGGAAAATAATTTTTGGATCACCCTAATAATAAGAACCACCCTAATACCAAATGCTTCAAAATATGGCTTATCTTTTACTGATCATTTGTTCTTAAGACATCATAGCTCTAAAGTATAAGACCAAGCCACAAATGTTTTTGTCCCCCTAAATTGTGGATCCGGACCACTGCAACGCAATTTAACTCGGAAATTTTAAAATTTCCCATCTTTTACCTATTTTTTGAGACTCTACGGTAAACCTACAACAAAATCAGAGTTTTAGTAGTTATCAATTGCGTTTGGGTTGTGCATAAAAATTGTTTGGATCGTTTGTCCAATACAAAAATATAACTATTTTTAGAGTTTTAGGTTATTTACTAAAATTTTTAAAATTTTCAGTAAAATCCAAGTTTCAGTTTTTTTTTGTAAATTTTATTTATAATAAATTTCCAACTAAAACAATAAAAAAATATATGTCATAAAATTTCAAAGTTTTGATTTGATTTTATTTGGCAAAATTTTCCCAATAATAGAAATTTTCTGTATTTGTACCAAATTTCTTGAGATTCTTTGAACAGATATATAATTTTGATCATCAATACATTGTTTGTGGTAATGATTCCAATATTTTGAATCAAAAAAATGTACATGTCATCGCTTTAACTTTTGAGTTATATACAAACATGTGAAAAAAAATGAAAAATTCATATATATTTATAAATTCATCGATTTTTTAATGTTTTATTTTGATTGTGCAGGAATGATAGTTTAGCGAAAATTGTAGCTGGTATCACTAGCAATCGAATGATGTATAAAAATGTATAGGTCATCGCTTTGAATTTCGAGTTATTTACGATCATTGTAAAAAGTCTCATCTTTTCTTAGGTCATCTATCTACAGTTTTCATTATAACTTTGGGTAGACAACCCTATTTTAAGTTTTTTTCAGTGCATTTTATTTGTGGAAGTAGTACCGTTCTAATGGTGATCAAATTTTGAAGATCGATTGACTAACAACAAAGTTATGACTCGATAAAGTTGAGGTTCTCAATATCCGATTCGCGATGCAGGTGCCGCATGAATGCAGATAGGGCACATTTAGAGCTTGAAAAAAAACTTGGAACGAGAAAAATTAGATTTTCATTAGTTTTTCCTAAACGATCGTCAATAATGATATACTTGAAATAATCTACAAAATTCACAAAATTCGAGGGTATAAAATTTATCGAAATTGGTCAAGTAACAACTGAGCTATGATAGCTCAAAGTTACCGTTCCAACTTTTTTTGAGGCTTGGTGCTTCGCGTAACTTTTTTAGGCTTGGTATTAGGAGTGTTAATGCGATCAGCTCATTTTTTATAGTAGTGAGCAAGACTTCTAGATTGTCAATCGCTTCATGAATTACTGTTGGCATCTCCTGTTGAAATGCAAACTCATGCACCACTTCCGTGTTGGCCTGTGGTTGCTTCTCCAGTAGTTTTTGTTGCTCAACAAGACTTTAAACGTCAAATGAAATAAAAACAAATGTTTTCCGTGATTCACTCAACGACAGATAATTTCCTTCGAATAAACAAATAGCCACGATAGCGATAGGCCATCTAGGTCTTCATTAATTGAAATTGAAATTCATATCAATGATCAATCGACGACACATCGCATCGTCACGTGTGTCTATAAAAAGCGAAATCGTTCCCGTTGACAATTAATCAATGAAGCAATTTACAAGCTCGCCAGCTCGAAAACAAACCCCTAAATCATCGTCATAATTTCATCAGCCATTAATTCAACCACCGAGCGTCGGTCGCGTCGGAACGTGGCGCTGAAAGAGCACCACCGGCAATCGAGATCACCATAAAAGGCGCGTCGGACAACGAAGCAGCGGTAGCCGGAACAGCTCAGGCCGCCGCAACTATCGAAACAAGCTGGATCACCTACGCAAGTTCCCATCTGCATCCAGCACGGCCCTCGTGTCGGGTCGTTCGTAGCGTCAGACGGCAGGACAAGGGCTAGCTTCGGCGCATAGGAGTTGTGGATTTTCAAACAGAGCAACCGGGATGCGGATGTTTTTGTTGTTTTATCGACAATCACTTATGATCGGCTGGAGTCCGGATCGGTGCGGTTCACGAGGATTGCCGTGTTGTGCTACTTTATGTATGAGACATGGCGACGACATTTCTATCAGCAGTGGCACAGTAGCGCGCTCGGGTACAGGAGAGGGATCTCTGTGAGCCATTTAGGAAATCTGGTAGCCATAAAAGGACATGCGTTGCCACAGGCTGAGTTGCGCGATCGTACTGTTGTCAGGAAAAGAGTACGAACGCCATCGCGATCCGTTTGCTGCGTAATAAAATTGCATTGATAAGTAAATTGCGTATTCCTGTCCCCTACATCCCTACCTGTTTCTCTCTCCCTCTCCCTTCGACAGTCACTGCGTGAGAAACCCCGGTAAGGAGCATGGTACGTCAGATAAGCTGCATTAATTGAAGTTGATTGTTGCACTATCGGTTCGATCTGGTCATTGTCCGGCCTAGGAGGGGAAGCTCGAGTTGGAAGCACGCCCACTTTGGGCTTGCCTCGGTGCAGATTTCGCCAAAGGCAAGAGGGAGAAAAGGACAAACGAAAGAGACGACCGTAGGAGTTCGCTTTCACACAACCACAGCACCCCTAAAGCTCACTACCACCGGTGAAACTCATGATCGGGTCTGATCTCCGAGCGGTGTGTTAGTGAAAGCTTTCTTTTGGGCTAGCGATGCTTCGTGTTTCGGCACTGTCAGTTGTCGTGAGTCGCTGCCGGACCAATGTTGTCGGTTGGCTGCTCTGCATCAGCGAATCTTTGAGACTTACGCGACAACTTTCCAACTGTTCATATCTCGGCACAATTGACTGCAAAATCTCGCTACGGTGCAGTTGCAAGAACTGCGGATTTACGGATAACCTGTGGTACCAATCGATTCGTTGCGATAAGCCTCGAAAGATGAGTAGGTCACAATTGGAAAATCCTACCATAGAACGGGGAAAAACCTGGAAAACTATACCAGATGGTGTCCGCGTGAGAGATTGTGCCGAATTGTCGAATCTAGTTCGCGAGATCGTGAGTGTGACCGAAAGCGGTGCCCGCGGAGATGACGAACAAGTAGGAGCAAGCGAGAGGGACCTCAAGGGCCACCGGGTGGCTTAGTCATGTGTGGCGGTGGCGGAGGCGGAAGGGAAAAGTCATACGTCATGCGGTGAAACGCGACTTGCTTGTTGTGTTTTTTTCTTCCCTGGCCGTTGTCTTCGGTTCGTCTTCTTCATCGAACCGCTCGTTGCCGCTGCCGACTTCTTCCACTAGTTCTGCTGGACAGTTTTGTTTCGCTGTTTTTGACAATTTGATGATGAATTACAATCCTCCTTTGTGGTCACTGATGTGCTTCTGCTGTTGTTAGCATAACTTAGGGTGAAAGAGTCTTTTCATTTCGACACCATTACCATGCCTGAGGTTGGGTAAACCGTGGTGAGCACTGATAGTATGTATAGGTCTTACTGTGGAAACGAAAGTGTCCGCCGCCGGTGAGCTCATGAACACGATTCAACTCTTTCATTAGTTTTTGTATTGTTCAGTAATTAGGTTTTGTTTCGGCTGGTTTGCACTAGGACACAACGAGCCCCGGTGGTACGGGATTCACTTGACCTCGGACGATAATCAGGTTGCATAATTCCACTAAATGACACGGCATTTCTTTGCACTTAACTTTAACCACGATTTTTTTTCGGTGAATTGACAGGCTCATTGATGCGCGGTGAGTGATTGACGGCCAGATAAGACGGAATTGTTTACATTTTTACACTAACCACAGGAGGAGTTGGAGTCTGGGGTAAGGTAAAATCATAGTTCTGTGTTCCGATATAGAACTTAGACTTCTATTTTTACTGATTTCGCAGCTGATTCTTATTGTACAGAACGGTTGAATAACTAATGCTGCGATACTATTCGTTTGATGCAAAGAATTCTTCCAAGTCGATTTTCGTACATACATTTGACAATTAACCTACTACTCGTAGGATCCTGTCTATATGATTTAATGTTGTTTTCGTTTAATGCTATCTGTGATATATTAAGTCGTTACTAACTAAATGCACTAAATGATCAAATTTTGTTGGTGACCAGCATTTCGCCATCTTGTTTTGCTAAACACATCAGAAAGTATTTTGTGTTGCTACGTTTTGGATGAAGCTGTGGTGTTGAGGTACACTGAACTTACGTTTGCTTATTGATTCAAGCTCAGATCGACTCATCTGACTCATCGACTCATCGACTCAGTGCATCAGTGCATTAGCAGTTTATAATTAATTGCTAACGCCTTCCAGCAGTTCAACATTCCTAATGGTTTATGTTGAACCGTTAGGTGGCACTAGCAGTTTAACATAAACTGCTACTCAAGAGTTGAGGCTGAAACGTAAAACAAAAAAAAGTCTTATGCACTTTGCACAAGCCGGTATTCATGCGGTACCAAAAGCCGGTGATCGGAGCCCCGGAGACTCCTATTGTTATATACCATTCGACTCAGCTCGACTAGATCGAAAACCTTCCATACGCTTCTTCTATCCGCTCATTGCTTTCAGAAATGAAAAAATCGATTTCAACTATCTTAAGCTTGACTGAAAGCTACCATCGGTTCATTAATCTTTAACCAACGTGTGTGTGTTTAATCTCAGACCCCACTGCTTGACAGAAGTTTACAGAAAATAGATGTTTCCAAGTGTTTTGCTTATACATACAAATAACTTTAGTCCAGAATACAGAGAGGTGTTGACTCAATCGAATTCCGATGACCCATTTCGTATACAGAGCCAATCGTGTTCCGAGGTCGCCATTCCATCGACCAGCCCGCCTAAATGAAATGTTTGTATCAAATGGATTCAAACGTTACAGAAAGACTTTCGATCCCTTGCAATGGGCAAGCAATTGACGCATATTTAGTTTATGTTCTTCAGTTTTGTAACATTTTCTAATCTCACCAATACTCGAATTTGCACTCTGTGTTTGATTTCTTACTGTATCAAAACCATCCAAACTTTCAATCTTCTGAACCAGCCGATTGCACCCTTGGAACATATTGCAAATTTCAGAATATTTTTTCTATAGACTAATAATAAGAATGTAATTATTATTTATATAAAAAAAGTTATGCAATCGTCTTTATTTCTTTTTCTGTGACATATCATATTGGGGTGATATGCAAAGTTCTAATTTATGAATTGCAAGGAATGCTGGTTTCCATGAAAACATATTGGCAATTTAAGGTCGCATTAAGGGTTTAAAACCAATTCAGCAATAGAACGCCAAAACGGAACATTTCAAATGAACTTTTACATCCAAAAAAATCGCACCCTCTCATTCTGCTACTAACGCAGAATGCGATAGCATCTAGTCGACGCCGTTTCACCTTCTGACCACCATCATTAATCATTAATCAACGTAACAGAAAAATTAAACTCTTTTCTATACGAACAATCGTTTGAATGACCTAGTTTTTAACACTATATGAAAAAAATTCAATGAGACTATTTAAGTGTCGAGAAAAAAAACGTTATTACACCACTAGAAAGAGGTTTTGGCAAAATTTGAATTATGTAGATTATTATGAGCGATTCCAGAAAAGAGTAATAAGTCATTACACCGTCAACTCACATACACCGGTTTGGATGAAACTTTGCACGCGTTTTCAGTATGGTAAATCGCTTATTTTGCTTGGATGGAGAAACAAATAAAAAACTTAAGCTTTTTTTTAATAGAGCTATACAGAGTTTTTATGTTGACTTAAAAAGAGAAGAGGAAAAACTTTATGAGATTATAGATCAACATGAAAATACAAATGACACTCAGACTGAAATGTGTACAATATTTTCTTGAAGTGTTATCTTTAACATTTGTTTCTGATAACATAGGTTGGGCTTAAGTAAAATATTGTTAGTCTTAAGAATAACTAACATTTGTTAGTTCAAAGCAAATGTGACAATACTCATGTAAATTGCATAAAAACAAACTTTTATGAAAACGCAAATTTCTTTTTAATGTAATATGAATTTTTCTACACATAATACATATAGCTTATCAGTATTATGAAAGACGATTTGTTTTGGTTGTTAAAGTACCAGTACTCAGCGCGGATTAAAAGAGACTGCTGAAGAAATAGAGAAACAAACAGAAAAATAAAAATCACTAGTGCATTGCGACTTGAACCAAGAATCATTAGATCACAAAATACAACAGTTAATCGGCTGAGTTAAGCACGAACATATCTGCTTGAAAGAGAAATGGAACATATGTATAAATGAATACTGTTGCGCTGGTTAGCCAGTCCAGTGCAAATTACAGCCGAATCCTATAAATGTTTCTGAAACAAATTATGAATGAAGTATTCCGGCATTTTTGTGAACTCTAGTCATTAGACAAGTATGGTTTTTATGAATTGCATCCTATATGAAGAAGGTGAAATTCATAATTATTTCGTTGTGCTATAAAATATATTGCCAACAAACCCATCGTCCGAAGGAAACGTCCATCATGGCTTGTATTGTGAATCCTCAAACGAACGAAGCAACAAAAAACGTCCACCGTGAACGCTTTGATTAACATTGCTGAATCAGAGCTGCTATATTAGAGAGAAGAAACTGGTTGCGTGAGAGTATATACTACCGAGAAGACCAGCTCACTTGCTATTTAAATTGCCTGTGCTCTCAATCTCAGTCAATACACGAACTAAGCAATTCAGGACAATGTAATTAGGTTTTTTACCGTTACTGCTAACCTTAATGGGATGAACACATTTTGACAGTTCAGCAGTACTGTTTGTAAACAGAGACTTTTTATTTGTCTGGTGTTGGATTAGACCTGTTACGGTTTGTTTTTGGGATTTATTCAATAATAGTAACTAGTTGCAACGTGTAAAGATGATTGTTTAAGATGTGTTCTTCGATTTTTGTTCAAGCTTGGTTGTAAACAGTACCGATGAACTGTCAAGGATGAATGCTTGTTCATTCGTGACGTCAAAATAAAAAATCTAATCAAATGAAGGGTTCGCTCTCGCTAGTACTGTACGAGAATGAAGAACTTTGCTTCCCGGCGTGCTACAAAACGCGAAGATTGGTTTTTTTTTCAGTGTAGTACTATGAAAATCATCTTTGAATACAATATTTGCACGCAAATATTAGGTTTGATAACATTCTAAATCTTGAATTGTATAAATTTTTCATTTGAGCCCATTTTCGAAACGATCAGTTTGTTTCTTGAGAGTAAACAGAGTAAACAGAGTAAACAGAGTAAACAGAGTAAACAGAGTAAACAGAGTAAACAGAGTAAACAGAGTGAACAGAGTAAACAGAGTAAACAGAGTAAACAGAGTAAACAGAGTAAACAGAGTAAACAGAGTAAACAGAGTAAACAGAGTAAACAGAGTAAACAGAGTAAACAGAGTAAACAGAGTAAACAGAGTAAACAGAGTAAACAGAGTAAACAGAGTAAACAGAGTAAACAGAGTAAACAGAGTAAACAGAGTAAACAGAGTAAACAGAGTAAACAGAGTAAACAGAGTAAACAGAGTAAACAGAGTAAACAGAGTAAACAGAGTAAACAGAGTAAACAGAGTAAACAGAGTAAACAGAGTAAACAGAGTAAACAGAGTAAACAGAGTAAACAGAGTAAACAGAGTAAACAGAGTAAACAGAGTAAACAGAGTAAACAGAGTAAACAGAGTAAACAGAGTAAACAGAGTAAACAGAGTAAACAGAGTAAACAGAGTAAACAGAGTAAACAGAGTAAACAGAGTAAACAGAGTAAACAGAGTAAACAGAGTAAACAGAGTAAACAGAGTAAACAGAGTAAACAGAGTAAACAGAGTAAACAGAGTAAACAGAGTAAACAGAGTAAACAGAGTAAACAGAGTAAACAGAGTAAACAGAGTAAACAGAGTAAACAGAGTAAACCGAGTAAACAGAGTAAACAGAGTAAACAGAGTAAACAGAGTAAACAGAGTAAACAGAGTAAACAGAGTAAACAGAGTAAACAGAGTAAACAGAGTAAACAGAGTAAACAGAGTAAACAGAGTAAACAGAGTAAACAGAGCAAACAGAGTAAACAGAGTAAACAGAGTAAACAGAGTAAACAGAGTAAACAGAGTAAACAGAGTAAACAAAGTAAACAAAGTAAACAAAGTAAACAAAGTAAACGAAGTAAACGAAGTAAACGAGGTAAACGAAGTAAACGAAGTAAACGAAGTAAACAAAGAAAACAAAGTAAACAAAGTAAATAAAGTAAACAGAGTAAACATAGTAAACATAGTAAACAGAGTAAACATAGTAAACAGAGAGTAAACGAAGTAAACGGAGTAAACGGAGTAAACGGAGTAAACGGAGTAAACGGAGTAAACGGAGTAAACGGAGTAAACGGAGTAAACGGAGGAAACGGAGTAAACGGAGTAAACGGAGTGAACGGAGTAAACGGAGTAAACGGAGTAAACGGAGTAAACGGAGTAAACGGAGTAAACGGAGTAAACGGAGTAAACGGAGTAAACGGAGTAAACGGAGTAAACGAAGTAAATAGAGTAAATAGAGTAAATAGAGTAAATAGAGTAAATAGAGTAAATAGAGTAAATAGAGTAAAAAGAGTAAATAGAGTAAAAAGAGTAAATAGAGTAAAAAGAGTAAATAGAGTAAATAGAGTAAATAGAGTAAATAGAGTAAATAGAGTAAACAGAGTAAATAGATTAAATAGAGTAAATTGAGTAAATAGAGTAAATAGAGCAAATAGAGTAAATAGAGTAAATAGAGTAGAGAGCAAATAGAGAAAATAGAGTAAATAGAGTAAATAGAGTAAATAGAATAAATAGTCAATATAGTATATAGAGTAAATAGAGTAAATAGAGTAAATAGAGTAAATAGAGTAAATAGAGTAAATAGAGTAAATAGAGTAAATAGAGTAAATAGAGTAAACAGTGTATATAAAGTAAACAGAGTAAATAGAGTGAATAGAGTAAATAAAGTAAATAGAGTAAATGGAGTAAACTGAGTAAATAGAGTAAATAGAGTAAATAGAGTAAATAGAGTAAATAGAGTAAATAGAGTAAATAGAGTAAATAGAGTAAATAAAGTAAATAGAGTAAATAGAGTAAATAGAGTAAATAGAGTAAATAGAGTAAATTGAGTAAATAGAGTAAATAGAGCAAATAGAGTAAATAGAGTAAATAGAGTAGAGAGCAAATAGAGAAAATAGAGTAAATAGAGTAAATAGAGTAAATAGAGTAAATAGAATAAATAGTCAATATAGTATATAGAGTAAATAGAGTAAATAGAGTAAATAGAGTAAACAGAGTAAACAGAGTAAACAGAGTAAACAGAGTAAACAGAGTAAACAGAGTAAACAGAGTAAACAGAGTAAACAGAGTAAACAGAGTAAACAGAGTAAACAGAGTAAACAGAGTAAACAGAGTAAACAGAGTAAACAGAGTAAACAGAGTAAACAGAGTAAACAGAGTAAACAGAGTAAACAGAGTAAACAGAGTAAACAGAGTAAACAGAGTAAACAGAGTAAACAGAGTAAACAGAGTAAACAGAGTAAACAGAGTAAACAGAGTAAACAGAGTAAACAGAGTAAACAGAATAAACAGAGTAAACAGAGTAAACAGAGTAAACAGAGTAAACAGAGTAAACAGAGTAAACAGAGTAAACAGAGTAAACAGAGTAAACAGAGTAAACAGAGTAAACAAAGTAAACAAAGTAAACGAAGTAAACGAAGTAAACGAGGTAAACGAAGTAAACGAAGTTAACGAAGTAAACGAAGTAAACGAGGTAAACGAAGTAAACGAAGTAAACGAAGTAAACGAAGTAAACAAAGTAAACAAAGTAAACAAAGAAAACAAAGTAAACAAAGTAAATAAAGTAAACAGAGTAAACATAGTAAACAGAGTAAACATAGTAAACAGAGAGTAAACGAAGTAAACGGAGTAAACGGAGTAAACGGAGTAAACGGAGTAAACGGAGTAAACGGAGTGAACGGAGTGAACGGAGTGAACGGAGTGAACGGAGTGAACGGAGTGAACGGAGTGAACGGAGTAAACGGAGTGAACGGAGTGAACGGAGTGAACGGAGTGAACGGAGTGAACGGAGTGAACGGAGTAAACGGAGTAAACGGAGTAAACGGAGTAAACGGAGTAAACGGAGTAAACGGAGTAAACGGAGTAAACGGAGTAAACGGAGTAAACGGAGTAAACGGAGTAAACGAAGTAAACGAAGTAAATAGAGTAAATAGAGTAAATAGAGTAAATAGAGTAGATAGAGTAAATAGAGTAAATAGAGTAAATAGAGTAAATAGAGTAAATAGAGTAAATAGAGTAAATAGAGTAAAAAGAGTAAATAGAGTAAATAGAGTAAATAGAGTAAATAGAGTAAATAGAGCAAATAGAGTAAATAGAGTAAATAGAGTAGAGAGAAAATAGAGTAAATAGAGTAAATAGAGTAAATAGAATAAATAGTCAATATAGTATATAGAGTAAACAGAGTAAATAGAGTAAATAGAGTAAATAGAGTAAATAGAGTAAATAGAGTAAATAGAGTAAATAGAGTAAATAGAGTAAATAGAGTAAACAGTGTATATAAAGTAAACAGAGTAAATAGAGTGAATAAAGTAAATAAAGTAAATAGAGTAAATAGAGCAAAAAGAGTAAACAGTGTAAATAAAGTAAATATAGTAAATAGAGTAGATAGAGTAAACAGAGTAAATAAAGTAAATAAAGTAAATAGAGTAAATAGAGTAAATAGAGTAAATAGAGTAAATAGAGTGAATAGAGTAAATAGAGTAAATAGAGTAAATAGAGTAAATAGAGTAAATAGAGTAAAAAGAGTAAATAGAGTAAAAAGAGTAAATAGAGTAAATAGAGTAAATAGAGTAAATAGAGTAAATAGAGTAAATAGAGTAAATAGAGTAAATAGAGTAAATAGAGTAAATAGAGTAAATAGAGTAAATAGAGTAAATAGAGTAAATAGAGTAAATAGAGTAAATAGAGTAAACAGAGTAAATAGAGTAAATTGAGTAAATAGAGTAAATAGAGCAAATAGAGTAAATAGAGTAGAGAGCAAATAGAGTAAATAGAGTAAATAGAGTAAATAGAGTAAATAGAGTAAATAGAGTAAACAGTGTATATAAAGTAAACAGAGTAAATAGAGTGAATAGAGTAAATAAAGTAAATAGAGTAAATAGAGCAAAAAGAGTAAACAGTGTAAATTAAGTAAATATAGTAAATAGAGTAAATAGAGTAAACAGAGTAAATAAAGTAAATAAAGTAAATAAAGTAAATAGAGTAAATAGAGTAAATAGAGTAAATAGAGTAAATAGAGTAAATGGAATAAATAGAGTAAATATAGTAAATAGAGTAAATAGAGTGAGTGTAGTTAACAGAGTAAACAGAGTGAACAGTGCAACATATAATAAAACAGAGTAAATATAATAAGCAGAGTAAACAGAGTGAGGCAAAGTAAAACAGAGTAGAACTGAATGAACTTATTGAACTAGAGTCAAACGGAGCAAAACCAAATGAACAAAATAGAACAGAGTGAAAATAGCGAATCAGTGCAAAACATAGTACAACAGAGTAAAGCATAGTAAAACAGAGTATAACAGAGTATACAAAATAAAAGAAAATAAATTAAAGTACAACGTAATAAACCAGAGTAAAACACAATGAAATATAATAAAACTGAGTAAAACAGAGCTAACAGAGTAAAACAAACATAAATAGAGTGAAATTGTGTAAAATAAAGTTAAGCAGAAACAAATAGAGTAAAACACAATAAACTATAGATAAATAGAACAGAACATATTAAAACAGAGTAAAATTGAATTAGACCGAATAAAAAAAGGAAAGCAGAGTAAACAAAATTTATATAAAATAGAGATATGTACGGAGATCCCAAGTAACAATTTCAATGCCTTATGGTTTTGATTATAATTCATAGGAGTTTTGTAATTGATTGTTCAATCACTACTTGTTTTATAACAACTATAATAAGTGTCGCTTTTGACAAGTAATATCATAATTTTTGAAGCTTCTATAAAACCTTTTATCTAGACTAACAACTGGATTAAAAATAAATCAATTTGTACTAGAATAAAACCATGCAAACGCTCTTAATATTGCTTAAAAAATTTTTCTTTAAAACATTATTGTCAGTTAAATTCTTTCATAAATCTAGTTTTGTGTGTGTGTGCTTGTTCATTGAATGACTGTTTCACTGTTGTTCATTGAATGACTGTGTTCATTGAATGACTTCACAGAGCAAATTTGAGGGTTCTAAAGTACATTTATGACACTCTTGTTGTGGGCTATTTGATTCATTGCTTCTTAGATTAAGTGTAATTTGCATTAAAGAAAATTTCATGGCCGCCATTATGATGTTCTTGGCCGTAGCCTTTATTGACATCAAATAAACTTCGAAATGCAAAAACGAAGAAGTATAATGGACTTTTATATTTCCTTTTCAGAACGTATGAACAAGTTTTATCGCTACGAAATAGTTTTATACAAAAAAGAGGATGAATCACAGAAAATAATTTTCATAAATCATGGAGACTTTCGCAAAAACCGTATTTATTTCAAGGCGATTAGTTATAATTCTTATTTTTATACATTCACGATAAAAATAAAAGCGCATGAAGTTTTTACGTTCGGTAAAAGCCTAAAACTTGTAAATAATATCCAATAAATTCTTACTGATTGCATTCAAAGCAGACATGACACACATATAGTCAAGAAAAATTTTATTAAAACGACAGTTTATTCATAGTGGAATTCATTCCATCCAAATAAATTTAGTGTTGATCTTAAAGCTGGTTTTAAAATTTTCTTGAATTTGGAGTTTTAACGCAGGTTTATGCTGATTCTTCATTTTGCTTTATAAACCTTATGAAGAATGGTCCACTTGGCAGGAACATGCTCTTATAGAGGTTTTCAGTAGGCTTTCGTGGAGTTTGAAGTTTTACTGCAAGATTTATTATGTAGCATTGAAGATAGCTACAAGTATTTATTAATATTAAAAATGTTACTTGGGATAGGAGCATTCACTTTCAGCGTTATTGCGAAACGTCCGTTAGGAAGGCCTAATTGTTCTATGTACCTCGTCACATTCCACTGAAAGATGCACGCTGTCCATAAGTATGGGGAGGGGGGGATGGTACCGCAACTGTTACGGTTACGCAAGAGCCGCTAATCGCACACGCGCAGCATCCCATTATACCATAAAGTTCACGATTCCAGCCTGACCTCAAACCACAACCTTCAGTGCCGCAGCACAGTCAGTAACTCGGCCATCATCCGTATGGTACTAATTGAGAACCGATGTTCAAATTAGTGGCAAATTAAGTGTCTCCTCGGCGAAGACCTAAAAGCGCAACCACATCGCTGCGACCGCAGCCGAGCGAGTGAGTGGGGGTCTCTTTTCGGCTAATAATTCAGCAGACGCAAGAAAAAAAGAAAATTAAAAGAATTAAATTTGTGCCTATGCGGTCACCGTGTGCGGGGCGGTAATGTCTTGTGAGAGTCCAAAACCACAACATTTCCCCATTCTTACGCGACTTGTGAAGACTCGATCGGTGTCTTGTGCCAGAGAGGACACCGGCTTCGAAAGTCAAGGGTCCGCTCTCTTCTATGTTACAACACAGCTCCTGCCAGCGACTCGTGAGACTTCATCCGTGGCAATGAATTAAGCACAATGTAGATAAATTAAGCGATCCGGGCTTAGGGTCTGGTATGGCGGGGATCGTACAGCAAAAAAAAAATCGAACCACTAAAACATCGATTTACATACACTTAATTTATATCAGACACACATTATCTTCTCGTTTTTGTTTACTTCTCGCGTCGTCGTCGTCGTGTTCTGGGGTCTCCTGAAGCAACCAGCCTCCACGGAGCATGCTCGTGACTCTAACTAAACGACCACGATGCCTAGGTTGCTTCCCGGCTCGTGGAGTTTTTCGTGCAAGAATTAAAAGCCGAAGAGATGGCGACAAATAACACAAGTAGCGATGTTCTCGTTAAGAGGCATCGAAAGCATTGAGGCCGACTGCAGTGAATGCCGTTGCGGGTTGCGTCTCTTCTCCGACAGGGATTGATAGTCAAAATCTTGCCGCAACCGTCGTCGTCGTTATGTTCCCAGTGAACACTTTACGGGAATAATACCCTCCGGTCAGGCGGTTAAATGGACCACTGAATGTCTCTAAACAGTCATAATATTTGATAAACGAGATGTGCTTCGGGACAGCAAGGACCTGGTTTGAGGTGCCCTCCCGGGCTGAGAAAATAATTAATGACCACACTGGGGGCACTAATGCTTGTTCTGTAACTGTGCGTCGGAGCTACAGCCCATCGATCCAGTTTGCGACGTCGAACGAGCAAGTGATGGACCATCAGCTTTTCTTTGCGTGTCGATAGTCGGTGCGATTATTTTGCACCTCTCGATATCAGTTTATTTTTTTTCCTGCATCCAACTCTTGCATTGCACAACTTCGCCAGCTCGTAAACATCAACCGATTGTTGATGGTTCCATTTCTGCGCAGATCTCTGTTTTTACGGGTCATAAACGAGACAGGGGGAAAAGATGAGCCCGTTTTGAATCAACTTCGTTTGACGACGACGGAGACGAAGGTAGCGACGAGGTGCCGAAAGAAAGTGCTCGAAGGGTTTCGTTGGGCATTAAATCATGTTAATTAGATAATTAATTGGGTTGTTAAAGCATCAGGATGTCCAGACCGGAGACCCGTGTGGAGTGTCTGGCCATCCGAGACTGGACGTTGGGATTTGATATTTGGCAGGAGAAAATATTGACAAGCTGAATTGGTGATAAACAAGCAGAGGTCAAGCGTGGTCAGCTTTTTTTTTGTTTCGATTATAGAGATTTTAACCTTAAGTCGTTCGCCTCTTCGGACCAGAAAAACTTTCTGATCCTATGTGCGGGGTTGGGAATCCACTAATCCTTCATGCTATACCCGTCCCCGGACAGGATTTGATTGATGCATGTACACTGAAGTCTTTTTTTACGCGGGAGCCAAACGTCTTGAAAAATTCACGAGAAAGCTGGTTATCTCAACAAAAAAGTTTTGAAACAATCGACTTTGGGAATTTTGGAGATTTACGAAATCTAGACCGATTGGGATTGTGATGTCCCAATAGACATGCATTTTATTTATTTGATTTGATTTGTTTTATTATAATTAGTTATCAACGAGCATAATGTAAAAATTGACATTCAATTTCATTGAAAAGCAATGAAATATCACATGTTGCTTATATTATCAGCACCAATAATTCTCATTAAAATA
This sequence comes from Malaya genurostris, assembly GCF_030247185.1. Classification (NCBI taxonomy): domain Eukaryota; kingdom Metazoa; phylum Arthropoda; class Insecta; order Diptera; family Culicidae; genus Malaya; species Malaya genurostris. The sequence continues at coordinate 82,848,495 of NC_080572.1, read as the reverse complement.
ACACCTAAAATGTATGATCAACCCTAATAACTTCCATTATCATTTTACATGAACAAGAAATTGAAAGAACCAAAATTGATCTAGACTGTCTTCTAAAAAGAGCTAAACTTTTTTAACAAAAATGTCATATACCATTCGATTATGCTCGATGAACTGAGCACTGGGTGTGTGTGTGTCTGTATGTGTGTATGTAACAAAAATGTGCACTCGACTTTCTCGGAGATGGCTGAAACGATTTTCACAAACTTAGATTCAAATGAATGGTCTCTTGAGCCTATAAGCTGCTATTGAATTTTATCCGGATCGGACTTCCGGACTTCGGAAGTAACGGGGTAAAAGGAAGAAAAAGTGCACTCGATTTTCTCAGCGACCGCTCCACCGGTTCTCTGCAACAAAGATTCAAATCAAGGTCTTACTGTCCCATAGGTTGCTATAGAATTTCATCTGGATCCGGTTTACGGTTCGGGAGTTATGGGCTAAAATGTGCAAAATGAAAAACGTTTCAACGATTTTTTCTGAGACCGCTCATCCAATTTTCACCTGCTAAGGTTCAAATGAAAGGTCTTACAGTCCCTTCATTTGACTTCCGGTTCCGGAATTACAAACTGATATGTATAAAAATTTCATTTTCAGGGGCGTATTTTTATACATGACACGGAAAATTCAATCAAATACTTTCAAATAGTCGTGTAATTCTTGTATTGGACAGATTTTATTAGTTGATGACCTAATGCATTGAATTTGGGTATACCGGATCTTCGTTTCAGATTCCGGAAGTATAAAAAAAGTGACCGTGTACTCCAAACCGGAAATTATTCCAATTTCTTCAGAGCGGATGAAATGATTCAAATGAAAGGTCATGTAGTCCCATACCGAAATCCTGAATATTATTTGGATCCGAAATCCGGTTCCGGAAATATGGAGTAAAATGTGCAAAAAATGTTAAAATAAGTGCGCCCACTTTTTTCAGAGATTGCTGAACTGATTTTCACAAGCTTAGATTCAAATTGATTTTTGTTCGAATTGGACTTCCGGTTCGGGAGTTACAGGGTAAAATGTGCAACAAATGGAAATATGCGTACTAATTTTTCTCAAAGATGGCGTGACCTATTTTTACAAACTAAAATTCAAATGAACGGTGTTATGATTCCGACTTTCGGTTTCGGAATTATATGATAAGTATGTTAAAAATTTTATTCCATCACTTAATGAGACGAACAAGCTACTGTCGGGCCGTTGATCAAGTTCAAAGATTAAATGGCTGCGACTTCTGGTTCCGAAGATATGATGGTATAAGTGACGTAATCGACAAAACGCGTTGTTTTTTACCGCTCAATTGTCTCAGAGATGACTAAACCGATTTTAACAAGCTTAGGCACGTTTGAAAGCTACTGTCGAGCCATTGATCAAGTTCGAAGATCAAATGGCTGTGACTTTTGGTTCCGGAGATATGATGGTATATGTCAGTTCGCTTTCACATCTCATCCAAGTCAGTTGATAAAACAAAACCGCTAACGTTCGGGACAGAAGAAACCAAGTACAGTATTGTGTAGTGAACAATAGAACGACCTCGAAATGAGTGAACCAAACGAACAAAAGCTACCGCCGACACGAAAGAATACAATTGTTGTTGGCTTCAGACAGCGCAAAATCCGACCTTCGATACGAGAACTTGAAGGTTTGCTTAAGGAGGAAATGCATCTAGACATTAAACGTGTGCATTTACTTCAATGCAATATGACCAATAATGTTGTTTATATCCAGTTCTATAAAGAGTTGGATGCAATTGAATTCGCTAAAGACAATAATAATGTGCACTATGTGGAGCATGAAAATATCAAGTACAACATTCCAGTATATATGGAAGATAGTGCTATAGAAGTGCGTGTGCATGATCTTCCCTCAAGCGTCATCGATCCTTCGCAAAACTATGTCCCAACACGGAGACCATCCAACCAACCAGCAACTGCAAACAATTTACAACAAGACGCATCTACAGCAACTAGCAACGAAATCAACAACAATACCACCGATGCGGCAATGAATGGCGAGATGAACCGCGAACAAACTGCCCCTCAATCCTCGCAGGAGGAAAATGGAAGCTCCTCTCTCCCTAGAAAAAGGGTGACAACGAAATCCAATACAAAAAAAAATTATCTAAAAACGGCCACGTAAAGCTTGTACGCAAATAGGCCAGAATAAAATATCTTTTAAATAAAAAATATGATGGTATAAATAACGTAACTGACAAAACGCGTTGTTTTTTTTTACCGCGCAATTTTCTCAGAGATGGCTGAACCGATTTCAACAAGCTTAGGCTTGTGTGAAAGCTGATATTAGGCCATTGATCAAGTTCTAAGATCAAATGATTGCGACTTTGGGTTCCAGAGATATGATGGGATAAGTGACGTAACTGGCAAAACGCGCTGTTTTTTTTTACCGCGCAATTTTCTCAGAGATGGCTGAACCGATTTCAACAAGCTTAGGCTTGTGTGAAAGCTGATATTAGGCCATTGATCAAGTTCTAAGATCAAATGATTGCGACTTTGGGTTCCAGAGATATGATGGGATAAGTGACGTAACTGGCAAAACGCGTTGTTTTTTTTTACCGCGCAATTTTCTCAGAGATGGCTGAACCGATTTCAACAAGCTTAGGCTTGTGTGAAAGCTGATATTAGGCCATTGATCAAGTTCTAAGATCAAATGATTGCGACTTTGGGTTCCAGAGATATGATGGGATAAGTGACGTAACTGGCAAAACGCGCTGTTTTTTTTTACCGCGCAATTTGGTGAATCTGGCAACACTGTTGACTTTATTAGTTGCTGCTTTCTGTAGCTACATTTGGAACCAAATTAAAAGTGTTTATTTAAAGTTTTCAAACGTCAACTTATATTTAACTTGTTATTAAGTGTATTTTTGTTCAGAGCTAGTTGTAGGATTGTGAATTCGGTGGCTGATTATCGGTGTGCTGGGCGAATTTGGTTCTGTGGATTTTGTTCTGGGAATCATTTTCGATTGACCATCTTGTGATCGGAGGAGTGGTAGTGCCCCTATTCGGATTACTCTAATCAGCCGTTGTGTTTGTTTCCCTCCTGTCCGGTGGCGCCGCAATTGATGCGCCTAGTGTCGATCGTGTAGTGGTGTGCGGGATTAGTGATTCGGTATATCGATCCGTACGCTGCCGGTGCTAGTACATCGTGTTTTTTTTTCTGGTGTACCAACGCTCAACACACACTGCGTGCCTGGGACTCACTTCGCTAACGCTGTCTACCAACAGTAATAGTGATAGCTTGAGTTCTACTGGGTGGCAGTGGTTGGGATTGTGCCGCAGCGCTGCCAACTATACCGATTTCTCGGTATTTATACCGATTTTTGGACTCGATACAGGAATACAGATATGCTCTCTCAAAATACCGATATTTCAATTTTCATACAGATAAATACCGATTTTCAGTTTTTGTGTTGGATTCCATAGGGGTAAACCAGGTCGAGCGACCTGGTTTACCCCTATGGAATTTTTTTTTTTTGGTCGCAAAATCAGTTTTCGCACTAAATTGATGTTTGATTTTTCGAGAAAGATATTGTACAGATAGTTTTTTTCGCCAAATACAGATTTTTGGAAAAAACAGTTGACAGCACTGTTGTGCCGGTGCAGTGGTTCTGCTTCTTCGGCAACGACACTCGTAGCATCTTTGTGCAGAAGGTTCTCGCTGGGCGCGTGCTGCTAACAGGCAGTAAGCGTGTTAGTGCGTGCTTTTATACGAGTGAGGCTTGGTAGAGGTAGATTTAGTGGGCCGTGCTTTGGTCATTGGTTTGCAGTTCGGCGATTTTCTCTAACAATAAATATTAGTTTAATTAGTTGGTTTTTTTCCCCTCCTGGGGTTTTTTTACCATATTTGGTGTGCATTTCATTCAGTTTTTTTTATTGTTGTAATCAAATATATCGTCATCTGTGTTTATTGTGTGCTTGCGTCTAGATTGCTGATCATTGTAATGGATCAGGATGGTATGGCTGATGAAATGTCCTGTGGAATTTGTCATCAGCCTGAGACCGACAAGAATGATCTTTCGACATGTTTGTACTGTTTTACGTCTGTTCATCTTAAATGTCGGGGTATAGTGGGTGTAGCGGCTCGACGAGCCAAACAAAACCCCTATTTTTGTTCAGTCAAGTGTACTGACATTTACAAACGTATCACTGATATGCATAAAAATGAAAAATCGTTTATATCATCAATGAGCAATAAACTTAATGCTACTGTCTCTGCCGCGGTGGCTGAGCAGATGCAACAAGTTCGGGATGAAGTTAGGGTTATTACTAGTGCTGTGGAGTCTTCGCAGAATTTCTTGTCTGAGAAGTTCGATTCAATAGTTTCGGATTTCAAGGACTTGAAGTCTGAGAATGAGCGTCTACAACTAGAAATCGATACATTGAAGCTTTCACTATCTTCGCTGACTGCTACTGTTAATAAAATTGAAAATTATTATGCTAAGGAAAACAAAAAAACAGTAGCTAATAACGCGATGATATTCGGCTTGCCCTCACTCCCCAATGAAAATGTGGGGGAGCTTGTGCTAAAAACATTCAAATGTCTTGGTGTTAGTTTGTCCCGTGATTCCGTTGTTTCGTCATCCCGATTGTATGCGGGTAATAAAAACAGCGGCGCTCCAATTCCAATACGAGTGGTCTTCAAAGACGAAGCCATTAGAGAGACAGTTCTAGACAAGAAGCAGGAACACGGCCCTCTGATTGCTACTGCTGTTGACAAATCCTTCAAGACTAATGGAACTGAAATGAAAGTGGCAGTTCGTGAGGAGCTGTCAACTGCTTCTTTGGAACTGTTAAAAAACATGCGAGAATCTCAAAAATTATTAAATATTAAGTATGTATGGCCAGGTCGTGGAGGAGTTATATTAGTAAAAAAGGATGACTATTCTAAATTGGAAAAAATTCGTAACAAAATAGATCTGGATCGTGTTATACATTTTTACCGATCCACACAATTGACGTCTCCTTCCCCAGATCAAGTAACACTCAAGCGTAAAAGAACTTAATTTAGTTATTATATTGATGTTACATGTGTTGTTATTTGTTTCTCTTTTAAATGGATAATACGACTACCAAAAATTTTTTTCACGAAAATATTTATAAGTTCAATAACAACTATACAGTAAACGACAAAAAAACACTTAAGATTTTGCAATGGAATGTAAGAGGTATTAACGATATTTCAAAATTTGATGATATATTAATTGATATTGACAATTTTAAAACTCCTATAGATGTTATAGTAATCGGAGAAACATGGTTGAAAAATGAAAATTGTGCTCTCTATAAAATACCGCATTATAAAGCCTTTTATGCTTGTAGAGAACATTCTAGTGGAGGCCTAGCAATATATGTCAAACAAGATATTGAACATAGACTGATTAAGAATTACACGTCCGATGGATTTCACCATATAAACATCGAGCTTTGTATCAAAGGACATTTTTATAATATTCATGGTGTGTATCGTCCCCCTAGCTTTGATTTTAACGAATTTTCCGTTTACCTAGAAAGCTTGATGTGTTCAATTCAACCGAAGCATACGTGTTTTATTGTAGGTGATATAAATGTTCCTATAAATCTCATTCATAACAATATTGTGACAAGATATAAGGCTCTGCTAGAATCATATGACTTTTCGTGTACAAATTGTTTTAGTACAAGACCAATTAGCGACAATATACTTGACCATATTATTTGTAAACTTGACGACGTTAATCGTATTCGCAACGACACAATATTTAATGAACTAAGCGACCACTCTCAAATCTTAACAACTTTCAAAATACTGGCTGATAAAGAACCTATGACGTTAACGAAAAAAATAATTAACTATCGTCAGGTAAATCTTGATTTTTCCAATTTTATTAATAGTATTGATGTCATTGAGGACGCTGAAACAGTTCTTCAATCTATAGTTTTCGTATATAACTCTCTACTCGAACAACATACAAGAATAATAACTAAAACAGTCACAGTGAAAGGTAATCATTGCGCATGGATGAGCTTTGATTTATGGAAACTAGTGAAAATAAAAAGCAATTACCTCAAACGTATCAAGGCAAGCCCCCACGATCAGCATCTCAAACAAATGCTATCACATATATCTAAAAAGGTCGACTCCATGAAAAAGGCGAATAAAAAAAATTATTACGAAAACCTTCTCATTAACGTACCTCATTCGAAATTTTGGACAAATCTTAAATCTACGTTCGGAATAACAAAAGAAAAGGATAAGATACGCTTGATCGACAGGGGCAAAAACATTAATGACAACAAGGAAGTTTGTGATATTTTCAACAAATTCTTTTCAAATATCGGTAACGAATTAGCTAAAGCTATTCCTGTAAACTCATCTTTTTGTCCAATAAGTAACGTTCGTCGTGTTTGTGATTCTATTTTTCTACGTCCTTCATCTGTAAATGAAGTGATACTGTTATTACAAGGTTTGGATAATAAGAAGAGTAACGGCCCTGATAACGTCTCTGTCAGTGTACTAAAACATAATTCATTTGCATTCGCAAAAATACTCTCTCAGTGCTTTAACGTAATTATTCAGACCGGTTACTACCCTGATTGCCTCAAGGTGGCTAAAGTCATTCCTGTGTTCAAATCGGGTGACCGTTGTGATTGTAATAATTACCGTCCTATATCTACATTGTCCGTATTCAACAAAATATTTGAAAAACTTGTAGTCACTAGACTTATCGAATTCCTTAGTAAGCATAATATCCTCTTTAGATTCCAATATGGCTTCAGACAAGGTTCTAGCACCCAAACCGCTATAATTGAATTAGTTGACGAAATTATAAGCGAGATCGATAGTAAAAATATAGTTGGTGCATTATTTTTAGACCTTAAAAAAGCTTTTGACACATTAGATCATAGTATACTTTTGGACAAACTCGATTGCTATGGGATCAGGGGCATTGCTAATTCAATTATCCGTAGTTACTTGACTAATAGAAAACAATTTGTATCCATCGAAAGTGACAGTAGCAACCTTGCTCCAATAAACATTGGTGTTCCACAAGGAAGTAATATTGGTCCACTATTGTTTCTTTTATATATTAATGATATAGGTAATTTACATCTTAAAGGAACTCCACGACTATTCGCCGACGACACAGCGCTGTTCTATCCTGACAGTGACATCAATGCTATTATTAACTCAATGGAAAGTGATTTAATAACTCTTGATCAATATTTCAATGCGAACTTATTATCATTAAATGCCACAAAGACTAAGTATATGATTTTCCGTTCCACAAGGAAAATTATACCAACGCATAATCATCCCCAGCTTGGACACAATATTATTGAAAAAGTTGACTATTTCAAGTATCTGGGCATATATTTCGACCCCACATTAACCTGGGCTCACCACATAAAGTTTGTTGCCAAGCACGTGGCGTCGTACTGCGGTGTTTTATGGAGAGTCAAGTCCTTTGTTCCCCAGCGTGTGCTGTTAAATTTTTATTTTGCTTATATCCATTCACAGCTCAACTACTTGGTATCGGTGTGGGGGCGAGCCGCTAGTTCTCATCTGAAGAAACTCCAAACTCTACAGAACAGATGCCTAAAAATCATTTTCAATAAACCCTTACTATTCTCGAGTCTATTGTTATACTCTGACAGAAACCATAATGTTTTACCAATAACATACTTATGTGATGTCCAAACGTTGCTATTCATCCATGATAATTTGTATAAATCCACAGTACACCATAACCTACAGTTCCCAACTATATCCCATTCTAGAACAACACGCCGTAGTAACAATTTGTTTCGTGTTCGAGCAGCTACAAGCCTTGGTCAAAGACGGATCCTTTTTGTTGATCCAACTAAATATAATGCACTTCCGCCTGACATGCGAGGAATAAGCAATCGTGCCACATTTGCGGCTAGACTAAAGTACCATTTTAAGCACAGACTGAACGAGATATTTAGCTAATTTAGTTTTTTGTTTTATAATGTAATGTATTTATCGTCAACAGTATTTCATATTAATAACTAATTACCTAATTTAATTTGTACTTTCTTTCCAACATAGCGTAGTAATTAAATTGTGAATCCCTTAAAAGGAAATCTTTTCCACTGGGATTCCACTTTAATAAATTGCACATCAAACCATGAATAAATAGAATCTCAGCGGACTTTGAATAAAAATTAAATTTGTATTTCTAGTATTATTATTGCCAGTGTCTATTTGTTTCTTGTTTTTCCGCTGAGACTAGTTGCGTCCACTACCAGGGGGCTTCAAATTGAAGCTTTTTGGTGTGGGGGAGTGTGGTGGGCAAAAAAAAAAAAAAAAAAAAAAAAAAAAAAAATTTCTCAGAGATGGCTGAACTGATTTTAACAAACTTAGGCTCGTTTGAAAGCTACTATCGGACCATTGATCAAGTTTGAAGACCAAATAGCTGTGACTTTTGGTTCCGGAGATATAATGGTATAAGTGACGTCACCGACAAAACACGTTGTTTTTTACCGCTCTAATGTACATAAGGGTGCCAATCTTTTGAGATCACCTCTAATTTCGTAAAGCGCCATTGTTCAAAAGTTTAAGCACCTCGAAAAAAATCCTGATCTAAATCGGAAATGCGTAAGGGGTGCTGCCCGGCGGTTAAGGTTTGAAAATTTTCGATCTTGAAAAAGCACCATAGGGGAGAGTACATGAAATTTCCAAAATCGAAATTTTTTTTATGCCGAAACTCGTAAAACTGCATGAAACGTTGAGATTTACTGTCATCTCAAAAAAAAATTCTGGGACTTTTGGTATTTCCCAGTCCAAAAAAGTCGATTTTTTCAAAAAATTGGTTTTTTTAGATGACACTAAATCTCGACGTTTCATGCAATTCTAAGCCTTTTGGCATCAAAAATTTATTTTCGATTTCGGAAATTTTATACGATCAGAGGACTCGAACCTGCGTTCTTATGCAATCCATGCATATGCTTTGCCATTTCGCCACCTTAAGCTGTGATAGACACGGCTCTATCACTCGACTGAGTCTGGTAAGCGTACAGCGAACATGGTCTAAATCCTACCCGACTCACGACCGGTGTGATATATCCAAACATCTTCTCAGTTCATCAGACAACAAACACTACCAGTCTTCTCACCCTGTACATCTTCCCTCACTCAAACACTGGGTAGGAGAGTATATTTATAATCACTTGCTGCCTTCTCTACTGTGCCAGTCGCTGTCTGGCTATCGTCAGCGTGTATACGACAGCTTAAGGTGGTGAAATGATAACGCGTATGCACGGATCATGTAAGAACGCAGGTTCGAGTCGTTTATCTGAGCGTATCTTTTTTCAACAAATCATCTTTTTCTGATTAGTTTACGTTTCGCATTCAGCTCATCAGTGCATTAGCAGATTATGTTGACTGCTAATGCCACCTCGCGGATCAACATAATCCGCTAAGCAGACGTAAAGTCATTGCTATTTACAACTAGAGATGTCGTAATATCGATCGATTAATCGAATAATCGAGTAAAGGCACAGTTAATCGAATGAAATTTAATCGATTGAATTCTTTCAGATAATCGCAGTAATCGATTAATTTCCTACGATTATTGGTTCGATTAGTATTGTGAATTTCAGCTTAGCATAGAATGCGACGGAGTCGTCGCAGAATAGTGAAATAATGAGCGTCAGAATCACAGATACCAAGTTGCAGATTTTATCTGAATTTGATGAATTTTCTTTTTTAGCGAACTATGCAGTTTTGCAGACTTTTTAGAGGTTTTCGAAGTTTATTCAGACAGTCATCTAATCTAGATCGATCAGAAAAAAATCGTATGGTGAACCAAGGGCAATTACAGATTCAACATGCAATTTTCTTTTACGACAAGAATTATTTATTTGTTCATTTGAAGCCTCAATGAGTATATGTATATTTTTTAGTTAAAATCGAAAGTGTTTCAAGTAAAGCAGTAGGTAAACACAAATACTAAGTATTATTGTATAATTATTCTAGTTATGAAAAGTTTGGCATTGTAACGGTCAATTTAAAAATTATGTTTGTGACTTGGGGTCTCGAAGAGGATGAATTGATGCGAATGACAGGTTCGCTTCCTTTGCGGCATTCTGTCGCTTTTTTGCGCATCGCAGTCTTTGCTAACCGCCAGTGAAAATTACAATACAATAAAATGAAAGAAATGACTCCAGTTTCACTTATGTTCATTATAATCTTCTCAATTGTATTCCTCAAATTTCGTTTCGTTTCATTTTGTCAATGAGTTGAGAGGTTTTAATGGATGCCATATGCACAGATTTTCAATGTACACAGTTATCAAAAACTGCACAAAATTCTGTTGATTTTTTTATTCTAACAGATAATCTCTGGTTCATCAAAAATATTTACACTGCTTTTTTATCAAAAATATTGACATTTCTTTATTTATATTACTAATCGCACAATATTTTTCATAAAATTAAACCAAAATTGTTTTGAATCTTTTACCTATAAATCGCCTGCTTAAAAATTTTAAACCTGAGATAATTCAAGTTTCCTGAATTGACATTCTGAAAGCTTTAGTTCCATGCTCTCACATTCACCTTTTCGAAGGATATGATTTGTCACATAAACCTTTGCGTTACTCAAAACTATGATTTTAACAGTATTTTACTATTCAAACGATGAGAATAGTAAATTAGGTTTGCTACATAGGATATCATTCGCAACAAACAAACAAATGTATATTGTTTCGGGTGATTTTTTGTTTTTCTTAGTTTGTTCTTGTTTGAAAGAGCCATATTTTGATTAAAAGCTATTATATACTTATTTACTAGTTTACATTATTAGTTTTTGAGTTTATATACCTCAAATTGGTTTATTGATTTCTAGTAATCTTAGTGTACGAGTACCGAGAGCTTAATTAAGTAATTTAAACTTCATTCAGAAAAAAACATGAAACGATGAAACGGTTAGTTGCTCATCAAACATCAAATCAATAGATTCAAACTTGAATGTTATTACTTCAATCGAGGACATGGTTGCTCCAAACAAATTGTGCTTATTACAAAAATATACATCGTGTTTGTTTTAAAGTCACTAAGCACCCTGCCACTTACTTGAAGATCTGTTATGTACTGGCTGAGTGTTCAAGAAAAGTTCTCTTATTCGTTTGGTCGTTAAAAATATCAAATAGTTCGCCTGCATTTCTTCAAAGAAAATTTTGACATGTGACTTATTGGTGTTTATAAAAACGAGACCAATATTTGATTCAAATTAGAATGTCTATTCATTCTAATTACTAGGCATTTGTTTAATTTTTGTGCGTGAAATAAGTAAGTTGTTTCGAAAACAATCTGGCACCACTTGAAACAACAAATCGACTTAAACAAAATTGACAATCGAACGTAGAACTAATTTCACCTGACGCGCCATCTAAGTTTCATTATTTAAACCTTTCTTAAGATTGATATTTTCTTATATAATTTCAATTATTTTGTAGAATTCTAGGACCTGTTATAAGAACTTTTTATTTTAAAATGTAAGAAAATTTATTTTCTTTCGTTTCGTGTAATCATTTTTGTTTTTATAAGATGATATGTTGATCAATATCGAGATCCGGAATTAGTTCTTAGTAAAAAACTATTCCTCATCATAATATCGCATATTCGCTTAGGTTTGCGCATCTGTGCGGTCTTTCAAGTAATATTTTATAATGTACGCGAAGAATAAAATCATTCAAAGTTCTCAACATAACCTTTTCTCGCATGTTAAGATCAGATCTGAAAATATGCATGGTTTAAAACAGAATCTTGGGTGCTGCTACAATAACATAGGTAGAAATTGATTTTTCTCACACTGAAATTAACTTTTCGCTTGAAAAAATGACGTTGTATGTAAGTTATAAAGGATTTTACAAGTGAAAATTTGTTTTCCCTTGTATTTTGACAGCTAATATTGCAATCATCATCCTCGCACACGTACGCATCTAGCAGTGAAACACAACGTTAGATCGCCTATCAAATTTAGTCATGCTTAATCGCAAGCTAATCGATTAATCGAGTAATTCTGTACGATTAATCAAGCAAATCGATTAGTTTGAAAAGTTGTATTCGATTATTTACTAATCGAGTATTTCAAAAAACGCGACATCCCTATTTACAACGCACTTATTTACACCGAAGTGCTATGTCTATCCTGACGTCCCAGGCGAAAACAAATTTACGACTTTATGGCCGCAAACATATTTTAGTCATTTTTGTTTTGGTACCTCGTGGGTACCGATTTGTGCAGAAGTGCACATGACTGTTTTGATTAGTTTACGTTTCGCATTCAGCTCATCAGTGCATTAGCAGATTATGTTGACTGCTAATGCCACCTCGCGGATCAACAACAAAAACAAAAATGACTAAAATATGTTTGCGGCCATAAAGTCGTAAATTTGTTTTCGCCTGGGACGTCAGGATAGACATAGCACTTCGGTGTAAATAAGTGCGTTGTAAATAGCAATGACTTTACGTCTGCTTAGCGGATTATGTTGATCCGCGAGGTGGCATTAGCAGTCAACATAATCTGCTAATGCACTGATGAGCTGAATGCGAAACGTAAACTAATCAAAACAGTCATGTGCACTTCTGCACAAATCGGTACCCACGAGGTACCAAAACAAAAATGACCATCTTTTTCTGTTAGTTAGTCATTCATTTGGCCAGTTTTGGTGATTGCCGAAAATTTGACAGGCGCTGCTCGATATTTATCAATATTGTATACATTATTTTCAATCCGGTAGAAGATGCTACTAGAACTCGAGTCTCTCAATGCATGAACCGCTAGAAATTGTTTCTACATTTCTTCGCTCCACTTCATACTCTGAGTATTTCACGGCCCTTAAAAAAATGCACAGTCTGATAATAATCGGTGCTGTGTGGAATTTCCCAAGAGAGAATCGCAAGTTGACAATTATCGCGGAAAATCGAATCGATGATTCAACTTGATGACTCTCATACTAGGTTGCAATACCCTTGTGTGGAGCATTCACAGACATTTTCATAGACACAACTTATACAAACGTTATATGCACATAGTTAGAATAAGTAAAATGATTCTATCGAAATTATCCACTGCCCGTATTGAATCGGATCACAAAACGAAAATAAGCGACCGTTTGTTGCTTAAGAGATAATCCCCACAGCAGCGTCCTAACTTGTGATGCTCAGACAGGTGATCGAGAGAAATTCGCTCTCGCACTGGTATCTATTAGAATTCTACACCGAAAAAATCGATCATCATAATTTGGATCAATTTTGGAAAGACAAAGTATGCAAAGTGACTTTTTGGGACCACAAATCGAGTTGGCGCGAAATTCGTCTTTTTTATAGAGAAGAGTTTTCATAACATAATTTTTTGTTAAGTTTCGGGAGGGGTTTGAACTCCTAAACTTGAATTTTTGATGTTGGTACGTAACATAATTAACTATTTTGGAACAAAATTTTCTCCAAATAATAGTTGATTTTTTTTGTAAATCAACTTAAAATTTTTTTGATTAACATTAACTTTGTGACAATGATCAAATCACGCATCGACATACAATTCATAGATTGACCAATTGTATCGTGGATTTTTCAGAGGACCAATTGGACAACGTGGCATCCAGATGTTCGAGCATAAACAAAATCCTCTGAACTGGATGGCAGCTTAATAAATAAATCTCAACGATTTAGCCTACAAGATTCGACAAGCTTCAACAGAGCTGGAAAATGAAGTGCAAATTGAATCAACGGACAAGCCTTGATGTAGATTCCGGGTCGTAAAATGTGCTCCTGAAATTCCAGCTCAATGTACCCGTAAATCTTCGGGGGCCATTCAACGAAGGCGGTTCTTGTCCAAAGTATCGAGAAACACTCCATAAATCTTCCGAATTACCCAGTGGAGACGCGACTAGTCGTGGAACCAGCAGGAGGACGGGGTGTTCTTGGAGTCAAAATGGACACTAAAATAAATGCACTGCCCTGGTGAGGCTGCGGCTGCGGCTGCGGCTGCAGCTGAGGTGTCCTCCTAGAAGAGCGACCTCAGACGAGGCCTGCAATCTCGAAGATGTAAACTGAATTTATCGCTGGGATTTTTATGTGTTCCTTACAGCAATGCTACCGGTGTTGAGCGATTGGTTTTCTGCCGTGGCTACTTCAAAGAGATAGTCTAGATAAAGCGGTTGATCTATTTGTTCAAGGGTCTACGGCGGTCAGTGCGGGCAAAGTGATAAGGTTGGGTCGTTTCGATTAATGTTGGGTTTACACCTTCCAAGATGCAAATTCACTACCGTCGCTGGAGCTGTCATCCAGTGGACAGCCTATTTATTACGAACTGACCGTGGTTCTTCGTTTGCACGGAGTGGGATAGGAAATTACGACCTGATGTTACATTCGATTTATTATGTTTGCCCTTAATTAAGGAACATTCGTTTGGCATTGGGTGTGTAGCGGGCGGTTTGGGGGTTTCCGAAAGTGGTAAAACAGGTGTCACACCTTCTGAATTGCGCGAGATTTTGATTTCATTTTTCCATTTCGTAAATGTTTGCTTTCATCGTCAGTCCAATTCAAAGGTGGACTGTCTCTCTTGACCAGACGTCCCCCGGGCAGATAGCCGAAGCGAGTGGTTGTTATTCATCTCACCTGGCGGGGAAACCAGGATCCACCGGGATCCAGTCACTTGGCCACCGGTTTCACTGTTGGCAGCCGACGTCGGTCGATGTGGCATGATAAATGAGCACTCGAATGAACACGCCGCTGCAGGCGAAACAAAATATCAGAAAACCATCATCACCGCGGGGCGGGTTCTGACCGGCTAAGTGCGGAACGATCGGAGAAGCCTGAAGATTCCCTTCAAGTGTCGGGATCTGCGATGCGAACAATCTGTATTTATCACACATTAGGCTAACGATTCGTAACACGCTGTAATTAGGACAGAAGGGTTACCGACGCGCGGGCTACGATCGTGCAGGCTTGGGCGGAACTGGACCGGATCGGCGGGGCCATGGCACAAATCGTGATAACAAGGTAAGTGAATTTCGATTTTATTGCCATTACGAGCGGGTTTTATTTGCACCCATAGTATCTCCGGCTGCCCGGTTCCAAGGAAATATGGTCGATCGTAATGTTTTTCTTGTTTTCTTTCTTGCAGCCTCAAGCTAAGCAGACTTATGTGGAAATCAGGTGTCCCTGCCGGTTCAAGGATGTAATGGGATTGGTTCTTTGTACTGGGTTTGGGGTTGAAGATATGCTCTATTCCACGTATATAAGAGACAACTGTTCTAGCTATAATTTATTATTATTATTATTATATATAATTCAGTAATTATGTTGTCTGAATTTACTCATTTTGAACGACAATCATATTGTATCATTACGGAAAAATTTGCTGTATATTAGGATGATTTATTGAGTCATGATTCAACACACGATGTTATTCATAAATCTAATCTCGTTCAAGAACTCTACAATCATCCCAACGCTTCTCTAAGTCCTCGATACCGTTGATGAATAATATATCATGTGCATCCAAAAATACTGTAGCCAAAACCTCCCCAGCAGATTGTTGCGCCTTTGGACGCTTCGTATGTGGTTCACCGGCTGAAGTCCATTCAGATGATGATCGTTCTGATGTCGATGTCAAGTGATGGATCCATGTTTCATTCACTGCCATATATCGACGAAAAAAAATCCGATTTATCACTAGTAAACATGGCCAAATACTGCTCTGAATCATCAACACGTTATTGTTTTTTGGTTACCTGTGAGTAAGAAAAGAGCTTTCTTACTTCTGATATCTTTACGACATCAGCAAGCTCACCCGATTTTGAATTATGATTATATATAACCAATTTGCGAACTTTTCATATGTTTTCTGGACTAACCACTTCAATTGGACGACCATAACTCTCCATTAAAGCCATTGCAGAACTTCTAAAAAGAAAGAGAGATTAAAGTGCCGCTAGTATAACCCTGACGCAAAGCAAGCGATTGAGGTCTTTGTATCACTTCAACAATGACGTGGAGAAGTTCGAACACGAAATAGGTTTCGAAGAGCTTAGAGCGCGACGCATCATCAGGCCAAGTTCGGTGTTGAGGACAAAAAGTAAGTCTTTCATTATACCGTTCAGTGCACATTTTTTACATATACTGATTTTTTATAACGTTTCCATGTTCGATAATATCTGCATCCGCAACGAATGTGATAGCTTCGTTCTTAAAACGAAACCTTATGTATACTGTAGTGTTAGTTACGTTCAGTTGGATTTTTAGTACTGTCTCTACATTGAGATGTTCATTAAATTTGCTTTAAAGTTAAGTTCATAAGACACAAAAGCGGACTGTTGGATTACGTTATAATAATTATGATCAGGTATGATGCGTTGTACAACTACCTCATACCTCATATTCATCATAATTACTTCTAGATAAGAACTACGTAAACCATTCAAAACATGAGGTGAAAATCATCAAAAAATGTGATGGAATGGAATGGAATATAAACTAGCATAATGAGTGGATCCACTACTATTGTAACGAAATCCGACAGTTCGCTTTTGAGTGTTATGAACTCAACTTAAAAGCAAACTTAATAAACACCTCAATGTAGAGACAGTACTGAAAATCCAACTAAAAATAACTAATAGTACAATATTGTCGAACAAGGAAACGTTACATAAAAAAATCAGGATACGTAAAAATGTAATTTGGACGTGTGAGTGCATGATTTTCCAGAGAGCACTAGAGTGAATTAAAATCAAAAATACCCCTCGTAATACGAAGAGATTCTTTTCGTCGAAAGCAAGTCATATTCTGGTGTTGCATTGGTTTCCTTTATCGGGAAAGAATTATAAAGACGATTTGAAATAAAATTCTCTGTTAATTTTATCATAGTTTAAAACACGTTTTTACAATGCATAATATTACTTAAGAGCAACATTGATTTTCTACTTCAAAAAAAAAGCATTCACTATACTGAAGTTTACTATACTGAAGACGGGCACAATGTTGCATTCAAATCTGGAAGCGATCCTGATTTTGTTACCTTTTCTGCGGTTAAACGTATGAAGACGTTGCAAAATCCAAGATGTCAACCTCCTATTGATTCTTGTGAAATCGATCATATCATCTCTGAGAAAATTGAGTGAGTTTCGTTTTAAAGTTTTTAACCACTATTTCCGGTACTTCCGGAACCGGGAACTGAAAATCGGTAGAGCCGAAGTCGGTTCGTTTAGTAAATAACTAACATATCCTACAAATGTATCCAGCTTTGAGCCAAATCTAGAACAATTTTACCCTTTTTTGCATCGTTGCTCTAAATAACGGTGTGCAGTTTTAAACACACTTTACCCTATGAAAGCATGATAAAATTCAATATGACTAAGAGACCTTTTATTCGATTTTTACGTTTCGTCTTTGACTCATCAGTGCAGAGCAATTCAAATTGAACTGCTTAGTGCTAAACTCGGCAGTTCATTGAACCGCTAAGCAGACGTAAAGTTTCTGCTACTTACAGAACACTTTTTGTTTTGCAACGAAGTGCAATGTCTTTTCTGACGTGCCGAACGAAAAAAATAATAATAATAATGATAAAAACGGTTATGTGCCCTGGCACAAAATTTGGCTAACCCCTAAATGACTTTTATTCGAGCCTAAGTATGTGAAAATCAGTTCAGCCATCTCCGACAAAAATGATTTGACATATGCACACACATACATACATACACACATAGCCATTGCTCAGCTCGATGAACTGTGTCGAATGGCTTGGAATACTTTCCTTAAGAAAATTTTTCAAGTGATTGCATATCTTTCTATATGAGAAAGGTAAAAGTATACTTTTATAGAAAAGAATTTTTATCATGGTACAAATTAAATAAAAGAGAGTATCACTACACTACAAATGGTTCCATCTGCTAATGACGGTTTATCTAAATGAACCTTTCTTGAAATTATTTTAGCCGCTAAAATTTAGCGTAATGGCTTATGTTTTCCAAAAATTTCTTCTGATAAAATGGAAAGATGGTGGCCATGGTCATGATGTAAGGTAGGAAATGATTGCCTATTACATTACAATAAACGCTGCCTATAAACATAAGTTGGCTGTTATTCGATTTGATAACTTTTTCATTTCATTGCGCTTTAATTTCTGATCATTTTCATATACAGATTTTCAAGACAGAATTTTGATCTCCCGATTCAGATTTTTTTCTTGAAAAATATAGATTTAAATTTGGTCTGCACGCTATACGAAATTGAACAAAGCACACTACGAACAGAGCAAAAGCAATAATGTTTTCTTCTTCCGTACCAACACGTACCGATGCGTACCGGTTTTGTATCGTCATTTGGTATGACGGTTTGAAAGTTTTGACACTTCTCGGCTACATAATTTCGGAAACGGAAGTCGGAAATTGTACAGTATCTTTTATGACAATAAGAGATTTAATTTGAATCATGATTTGTGAAAATCGGTTTATACGTTGCTGAGAAATCGAGAAATCGCATTTTGGAGCTTTTCATCACCATTATCGATGCCTTCGGAAAGTAGGTTTATATATCCTTCCTTCCCAAAGTAGGTTTATATATCCATTAACTAACAAGATTTGGCCACTAGATGAATGTAGCAGTAAGTTTTATAAAAATTTAAACCTCGTTTCGCCATTACTTGTGAAAAAATACTCAGTCGGATCAGGATCAACTTTTTGATGATTTTATGAACAATTACAAGACCTTTTATTTGCATCTTAGCTTGTAAAAATCGGTTGAAAAATTTCTCGGATAGAAGTGAATTTCAATAAAAGTTTATGAGACCATAAGATCTTTAATTTGAATTCCATTTAATTAAGTCCATCGTCCAAGTACCTTGCGCGCGGGTGGTTTTAGGAAATTTGTGATGGAAATTTTGAAAATTTTGCCAAAACCAAAAACATACAGACTTTTGAAAAACTTTTATCTATCTGCTTCAGGCATTTCAGTTCAGTCACTGGCAATATTATTATTATTTGTCGTATATTTATACCCGTTTTTAACTAAATGTGGCCTTTCGCAGGGTTATAATGAAAATATTTCGTATTTCTATGTGGCGGTTTTGCACGATTTGTGGAAATTTTCCGTGCCTTATTTTGGCACTTTTACCTTAATACTCGTTCAAAACAAACAATCTAGAAATTTTAAATTTTTAATTAATTCTGGTTATCTCACACTACTGAAAATTCTGTCGAAATTGCTGAACATATTTCCAATTGTATGGAGGAAAAATTGTGTTGCTGCCTTATATACAACAAAAGGTATTCACGATAAAGCATTGCTCTTTTTTCGCACAGAGTGTATTTTTAAAATGAGCCCCATAGTAAAGTAAGAAATATTCACGTCAAAATATTAACAGCAATCGGAATGAAAATTAAAATTAAATTTCAATTCCATATATTCAACTAGTTTGAAAATGTTGACATCATTAAGATCGGTCTGGTCGGCCTGATGCGGATCCATCTCAAGTGAACATGAGATTTCCACGCTTAATGTTCCACTTCAAATCAGGTCATACCACTGTCGATCAATATCAGTTCAAATTAGTTTCAAATTATAATTTAAATGAATCATATATTTTTTTAAATTTTTTTTTGTAAGTAGTCACAGTGCAGCAGGCCCATGCTTCAGTTCTACACTGGATAAGATGAGCTTCTATTTAAAATCAACACACGGACGTTCCTAGGCTATGGTGCCCACTTGGTCACTGTTTTTTTAGTGCTGATCAAATAGATTGTGTAAAATTGTCTTTATAATGTGTGGTCGTGTTTTACAGTTTAGTTGTTGTTTTTGTAATGACAATGGTCGTAGATTTGGTTTTGTGATAAAGTAAATTGTGGTATGTGGTTCTTGTAATGGTCTGTATGGTAATAATTGTAATAGTAATGTAATAATGTAATAATGATAATAGTAATAGTAATAGTAGTAATAACAATAATAATAATAATAGTACCTGTTGGGTACTAGGCAAATAGAACCATACTTATCTATACTCTTGCGTTATTTGTTCGTTTCTTTTAATGTGGAACACATTTTTGTTTTCTATATAGGGGTGCAAATTAGAAACTCAAGAAAAATACACGTAGAAATGTGGTCAGGTTTTGAACAATTACAGCTCAGTCAATTTTGTATCAATTATTAATATCATGTCACCATTTGATTGGAAATATTTCTACGCATTGATTTGAATGTTCATAGCCATATATTTTTAATTGTATATCATTGAAATGTTGATTAATAGCTAGCAGTGTCCTATTTTGTCTGCAAAAAATCTCCGGCATACCGGATTTCCCTGCCATAGTCGACGGTTTTGAAGGAGTAAGCGATATATCAAAGGGAAAGCAGCGCTCTGATTGGTCAATCGATGCAAAAGCGAAGCTGTTGGAAGCACGCGAAGCTATAAATATAAGCAAAATTATAGCTAACGTTTCCATTCTCGATCGAACCACCGTTACGTTCGGACGTGCTTTTCTCGGTCTTATCACCACAAGTTTTTCTTTAACCGTTAATTCATTGTTGTTGTTGTCGCGTTGTCTCGCGAAGCTGTGGAACCTGATATGGGTAAAAAAGGTCTTTCTAACGGCCATTCGAAAAAACGTCCCAATGATGGGAAAACTGACGACAGTAGTGCCAAAAAGCTGCTTGGTAACAATCCGTACGCGTTACTCCCGGAAGAGGGGGTAGAGAAGAAAGAAAAATTACCGCCCTTTTACTTTAACGGATTCCCGCCGACCCTTCGATCGGATTTTAACACCTTGATAAGCAAAGGTTTACAAGCAACAATTCGCTTATGCTCGGATGGGTACAAAATTGTTGTACCGGCAATAAACCACTACAAAGCAGTAGAGTGTTATTTAAAACAAACAAAGGCGCAATTCTTTACGCATGATATTGCTGCTAACAAACCGATGAAAGTGGTTCTTCGCGGACTGCCGGACATGTTGGAGGAGGAGCTGAAACTGGCACTGTTGGAGGCTAAGTTAAAGCCAATGAACGTCTACAAAATGAGAAGACACAATAAAGAGCACAAATACCGTGACCAACTTTACCTAATCCATCTTGAGAAGGGCTCCGCAACCATGAGCCAATTGAAGGCAATTAAAACGCAATTCCACATAGTAATAGAATGGGACAAATATAAACCAGTTCATCGTGAAGTAACACAGTGCACAAACTGTCTTCAATATGGTCATGGTGCCAGAAACTGTCACATCAAAAGTCGCTGTTTGAAATGTGCCGGGGCTCACAACACAGGAGAATGCCTCGCAGAAGAAGCTGCAGAACCGAAGTGCGCCAACTGCGGAGGTGGACATCCCGCTACGAGTAAATCGTGCCCGAAACGAACGGAGTTCCTTAAGATTCGGCAGCAAGCTACCACCCGTAAACAACCGAATCGAAAAACAGCTCCTAAGATGGATAACGAAAACTTCCCACCCCTACCGGGAAATTCCGGCGGAGGCACACGAACCGAACCGGGCCCATCCTCACTTCCTCCACCTGGATGGGGCAACCTCAATAAAGGGCCAATTAATAAGGACCTCTTCACTGCCGAACAGTTATTCACCATCTTCGAAACGATGACAACCAAACTTAGGAGCTGTAAAACACGGTTCGAGCAAATAAATATTCTTGGCAAATTTATTATTGAATATGCCCTGTGAAGTAATAAATTTGCTAAACTGGAACGCTTGCTCACTAAGGAGCAAGACTATCGAACTGAACGAGTTCCTTCACGAGAAGGAAATTGATATAGCCATCATCACGGAGACACACCTAAAACCAAACATCTCGGTGTATCTCCCAGAACATCGCATTCATCGGCTTGACAGGGCAACTTCTAGTGGAGGAGGAGTTGCCATCGCCATCAAGAGGAACATCAAGCACAAGATCCTACCAGCATTCAAACTGCGACTACTGGAGGCCGTCGGGGTAGAGATCCAGAGCACGAGAGGCCCCATCAACATCATTGCAGTATACTGTCCCAAGCAATCCAGCACCCGGGATGGTACTACTGCAATACTACACAACGATCTGTCAACACTCACCCGACGGCAGGCCAAGTACATCATCGGTGGTGACCTGAATGCGCGCCACGAAAGATGGGGCAACAGAAGGCGGAACCGGAACGGTGTCGTCCTCGCCGAACACCAGGAAGCAGGCCAGTACAACATTCTGGCACCGGATTCTCCAACGAGACTGTCTAGATCGGGAGTCCATTCCGTTCTAGATATTTTCATCAGCAACATCAACATAGACAACGTTCCGGCCGTCTTCAGTGAACTGTCATCAGACCACTATCCAGTGGTTTTGTCCTTCGGAACAGCACCAGTGTCATCACCAACCGTTCGCAGAAACAACTACCACCGGGCAAGAGAACATCAATGTCGATATGCCACTGGACACTCCGGTGGAAATCGACATGGCCATTAGAAACATCCAGGAGGCAATCACGATCGCCAGAGAAAGATCAATACCAACTGTTCAGAGGGTGAGTACTTCTCTCCAAATTGACTGCACTACTAAACAGCTTATTCGTCTCCGGAATATTTACCGGAGACAGTATCAACGTACAGGTGGTCTTGATAAAAAGACCACCTACACCAACTTAACTAGGGTTATCCAGGGAAGGTTGGTGGAAATAAAAAATAAAAATTTCGAACAAAAAATTCAACAAATCCTTCCCCATTCGAAACCGTTCTGGTCGATGGGGAAGGTGTTGAACAAAAAACCAAAACCAATCCCTCCACTGGTTCCGCCTGAGGGCGCAGATGAGGGAATCATTTTAGTAACACCTGCCGAGAAGGCTAACGAACTGGGGCGGCAGTTTGTGTGTTCACACAATCAGGGACTCAACATTGTTAGTCCACACGAAAGGGCCGTTGCCGATGGCGTGGCCGAGGTTGAGCTATCAGACAGCTTAGTTCCAGAAGAAACAAGAGTTACTGCGGATGAGTTGATGGCTTTTGTGAAAAAGTCCAAAAACATGAAGGCCCCCGGTTTCGACAACATTTTCAACATCGAACTAAAGCAATTGAGTTTCCGCTCTTTTGACTTTATTGCAAAAATATTCAACCGGTGCTGGGACCTTGGCTACTTCCCTTCAATGTGGAAGTTAGCTAAAGTCATCCCAGTACTGAAACCGGGGAAAGATCCTTCCCTATCCAAAGGCTATCGACCCATCAGCTTACTCTCTGCCCTGTCTAAGCTGTTTGAGAAATCAATTCAAAGCCGAATTCTTGCATTCGCCGATCAACATGGTGTCTTCCTGGAGGAACAGTTTGGGTTCCGGAAAGGAAGATCTACCATTCATCAACTCACGAGAGTTACCAACATCATTCGACGGTATAAGTCGGTGTCCAAGTCGACAGCAATGGCGATTTTGGACATCGAAAAAGCGTTCGACAATGTGTGGCACGATGGACTGGTGTTCAAGCTGCATCGATACAATTTTCCGATGTATCTTATCAAGATCATCAAAAATTACCTTTCAAATAGAGCTTTTCAGGTTTCTCTGCAAAATGTCCAATCGGACAAATTTTCCATCCCTGCAGGTGTGCCCCAAGGAAGTATCCTGGGTCCCATCCTGTATAACATTTTCACATCAGACATCCCACCTCTTCCGGGGGGTGGTGTCTTGTCACAGTTTGCTGACGATACGGCCATCCTTTATGATGGACGAGTCGTCAGTATTCTGAGGAACAAATTGCAGAGGGGTCTGGATGCTCTAAATGAATATTTCACGAACTGGAAAATTGTAATCAATGCGGCGAAAACTCAGGTCATCCTGTTTCCGCATTCGAGATCAACTAGACTTGTTCCGTCTGACGAATGCAGAATTCGGTTCGGTGGCGCTGACGTGCAGTGGTCCGACGAAGTGGTCTATCTAGGACTAACGTATGACAGACATCTGATCTTCAGGTCACATGTTGAAAAAATAATCACCAAATGTAACATACTCATCAGGTCTCTGTACCCGTTGATATGTAGAATATCAAAACTGTGCCTGAAGAATCGGATGGCTGTCTACAAACAAATCATCTACCCCGCAATCGAATACGCAGTCCCCGTTTGGCGGGGTTGTGCTCGAACACACAGGCTGAAGCTCCAGCGAGTTCAAAATAAAATCTTGAAAATGATCCTTAAACTGCCCCCTCGGACGAGAACCACGGAGGTACATGAACTGGCTTCCCTGGATACCCTAGAAACAAAATTTGAACATCAGTGCAGAAAATTTGGAGAGAGGTGCTCAGCCTCAGAAATTGGTATAATTCAAACTTTGAATGTTTTAGATTAGGGTTAGACATAAGTAGGTAGGATTTTATAATAATTAAAACAAACAAAAGCTTGAACTTTGCAATGTAAATTACAACTCATTGAAATATTCACATCGGTACAAATTACTGTAAAAGGAAAAATTGAAGATGAAGAGCCATCAGGCTGTAACACTTGATATGTACAAAATTATTGTAAAACACAAAAACAATTAAATAAACACAATTAACTAACTAACTAGCTAACGTTTCAGTCCTACACGTAGCTTCCTAGATGTATGTTGTTGCTAGACAGCAAGACAAAAAGTGCCATAAAACGAGTTGAAGCTTTAAATTTTATGCTCTGATCTTGTGTCATGAAAGATTGGATGAAATCCCATGTTATGTCGTTTCGCCTGAGAAATTGACAACTACCCCAGGGTAAATTTTGAGTGCATAAGATTAATTACTTATTTATATAAGATGAACTCGATTGATAATGAGAAAAAGTTTATCGCTTCAACCGAAATCGCAGAATGGTAGTAATGGTAGAGAAACGCTATAAAAATAACTACCTGCATACAAAACTTGAACACAAGCTTGGCGAAAAGAAGCTTAAATAACGATATCTGTATCGCAAGCATGTACAAACATATAATTGCCTACATTTGGGCTATTGGTGTAATTTCGTCGGCTAAAAAACAAATACAAATCATGACAAATATAGTCTTTATTCTGGGTTCGCGTGTTCGGTGTTGGTTCATAATAAAGACTAACCAGACTCTCGTGCATTTGCGGATTCAAAAGTGTGACGATTAATTGAAAATGTCGATCATTAGAAATTTTGGTTACCTTGTTCCACATCAATGGCTCGAACAACCCCATGGGGCGGATCCTTGTAATTTTTTTCTATTTCTGGTATTCTGCATCATTTTTCTTCTTCTTTCTTCTTTTTCCTTCTTCTCCAAGTTTAAGAACTTCTCTTTTTTTCAAGTCTCTCTTCTCTTTAGATGTCATTAGTAGTGTCACCATGTTATTTTAGCGATTACTCGACTTTCAATTAATGCATTGTGATCAAATCGAATACAATATCTTGGCTTCGGATTTGTGAAGCACTACCGCAGAAAAAGTAGTTTAAAAATAGTTCAATACTGTTGTTATAGCGACGCGAAAACTTGAAGCGGATGCTCCTAATTTCATCTTACTTTTGAGGTCAATCTATCGAACAGAGACAACATATCTCACTCTTACTAATGGTTTTCGTATATGAGATGACTAATGGAGCTGAGATAAATGAGGGTACCGTTACCCTACTTTTATCTCTACTATTGGTCGATCGTTAGTCCTGAGCTGAAGCGGTGGCCTTTATTACCGTTCTGGCCTACACTTCCCCTTACACTTCACTCACAGATCATCTCACCCATCAGGTCTCACATGAAAACGACACAACCTCACAAAATGAACTGGATGAACATCGTTTCACAGCTATCAGTAGTTTGCTCATTTGTTCAGTATGTATTATTTTCATCTGTTCTACAATATTCTATCTCATTCCACAGTATTCCACGGTAGACAAACCATCAATAAACGTCAAAGATGGACTAGATTTACCGTCCGTTTGATGTCATGGTGTGAAACCCAATTGGGATACGTTCACTTCACTTTATTTATACTTCACACTGGCAATAAGGGCCGGTAGTATGACAATGAAACATAAAACAGAGCTCAGTTAAGCCCTACCGGCCTCTCCAAGCCCCGGGTGTTTGGAGCGTATTGCAATCAACATCTTATTCAAGTCGTTCCGTGAGAATTAGTGACCGACATACGCATCTTTAGGCGTAGATAGGGTAAAACGTACCCCCTAAAAAAAATGTTGCTATATCTTAACTAAAGAAAATAAAACGTGAAAGTTTCATGTGTGACTATCTTCTGTCACCATTATTTCTCATATTTACGAATAAACACTCGCTGAATGCATTGAAAAATGCATGAAATTCAGTGGAGTCTCGTGACAAAATTGACTAGTTGTTCACTGCTTATGTGGTATGATAGCAGATGTAACAGTTCGTTGTAAGTGAAAACTAAAGATTGAGGAATGGAGATTCGCTTGTGTTTTTCAATACAACGAGATATCGATATACTATAGCTGAGCGCAGTAATTATTTCTCTTCTTGAATCTGTGCAGTAACTCATTTGGGGCGATCCAACCTGCTTTCATCGAATAAATAAAGATTCAGAAAAATAGGGTAAGGGCTCCCTATTTCATCTGAGCTCCTATTTCCATCTCATCCCTTCACCTCATCACTTTGAATATGAATAATATCTTACAACGTACCTGAACTAAACTGTGAAATGTTTAAAAATGAATATATAAGCTATTGTCACACTTTTCCATTGGCAGAAATGGTTTTAAATTATTCGGTGATCGTTTTTTCATTTAAAACAAACTCACTTTTCGATTTAGGACACATTTTCGTCTCAAGATATACAATTCGTCATGTTTCTGAACTACTAAACAAATCGTCTCAAAACATGTTTCGCCCAATTACACTACTATTGAACGCTGGATGACTTCATAATTAGCTTGTTCACTTGTCACTTGTTTATTTAACGAGTAAAAACTTCAAAAACTACCCGACAAGCAAAAAAAGTCAAAAATATGAGATGAAAGTTTTTCACTTAGTTCACTTGATTGCGCTTTGTTTTCATCTCATTTGGTTTCGCAAAGTTGTCAGGTTTTCTCATAATGTTACAAAACGAAATTGTTGTTCTTCTTCAAATTATCATCAACAAAAAGTTTTTTTTGGTATCCGTGACATAAGTTTAATTATATTATTGATATCTATATTTCAAAAACACTATTTCGGCTTCGAATATTACCAGAAAGAGCGTGTTAAATACTAATGAAATAACCATTGTAGCAAATCCAGCAGCACTGGTTTCTTTCCGCTATATGCCAACATAACGCTGTTAAGTGTGTGTGTTTCATCGGCTGTGCTCAGAGATGCCAGATATTTTCATAGAAAATTTTTATTACTTTTCATAAAAAGTCTATATCTGCTCTATCTGTTTTCACTAACAAAATGATGTTAAAAGTTAATTCTTCATATCTGCGAAGATTTCCATTTTAACATCCGTTGATTACTGAACTTTCAAGGAATTACTGCAATCAAATAGTAATAGATACTCACAGAGAAAGATCTAATTTTTTACTTCTCACTTTTTATGAACCTGTACAAATCTGTATTACATTTAGGAAATCTATATAAAATCTGTACTCTGATTTAAATCAACGCAAAAACCTATACAATACAGATAAATCTGTATAAATGGCATCTCTGGCCTGCATTTTGTTTTTAGAAGGGCCTTTTTTGTTTTTTGTTAAGTTTACCAAATTAACTCTACAGTAAAATTTTAAAGTTAAAACAAAAGGTAACGAAAACGACCCAAAAATTTTTTAACGTCGAAATGATTCAAAACTGATTCTAAAAATATCGTTTATTATCTTATAGTTGACATCAAGCCATTTTTAAGATAAATTCGGACATTTTGAACCTGAGCGTGTAATAGTGCAATGTTGATTGTGTTAATAGGATGAATAAAGGACCAACGACAGGATGAATAAAAATCCTTTGAGATGGAATCAGGAGCAGAGTAGTGAACATATCAGAAGTGTTTTTAGCTGATTTTTTGAACATTATTTCAATTTCCAAGGAACGTGAATCAATTCTCCATGTGGAGCAAGACGAATTAAGCAGCAATATGAAAAAATCATAGTGATTTTAGTGGCTAAATCAGGTTTTTAATGTAACGTTCTTACAAATGAGATGAAATAGGGAGCCCTTACCCTAATCGAATTTGGGTTGGGGACGCAGTTCATTCCTTCAATTCATTTATTTATTTGTCGTCAATCAAAAGTAGACCATTAGGATAATTGCAATAATCGTCTTAAATTAGTAAACAATTCTAAACATATCACTAAATAATGTATAATTTAGTATGAGTTAAATAATAATGATTAGTTTACCAAATAGAACTGAAATATTGTTTTAGTTTGTTTTTGGACATAGTGAAATCGACAGCTTCTGAATGCTTGTTGTATACAGCCATCAATTGATTTATTGGCCCATTTTTTGCATAGTTTGTTCACTGGTGGTTTGTAATAAAAATATTTCAATTCCTAAAGGCCGAGATGGTATGTAAAAATTTTGTTTGGACAGGAGTTGACTGGAATCAATGCGATTCGAGACAATGTCATTTACAAATGAGACCATTGAAAATTCTCTGCGTTCTTTTAATGTTTGAATACTGATCAGCATACAGCGGGCTTTATAGGACGGAAGAGGAAGTCTTGTCCAATCTAATTTACGGATCGTGAAAACAGTAACAAAATCGTTTTATGAATCATAGCATGTTATTGGCTCTGTTTATGATTGTATTATAATGGTCAACAAAAGTCATTTTAGAATCTAGTATTATTCCTAAGTCCCTAATTCTTTCGCATTTTTGAACTGTTTGACTTCCAAGAGTAAGTATCAAGTCAGGTGTATTTCGTTTTTTTACTGAAAGTTATTCTACTGCATTTTTTCACATTTAGTTGAAGAAGACTTTTGTTACACCATGTATAAAAAGAAAGAATTTCTTCTTGGTTAACCTTGGCATCCTCACTTTTCTCAATTTCTAAAAATAGTTTTATATCGTCTGCGTATAAAAGAATTTTTATTTTTTTTAAAACAAAGGCAATGTCGTTAACAAACAAGATTAATAAAAGAGGACCTAAATGAGATCCCTGGGGGACCCCGGAACTGGCGTGAATGGGGCTCGACTTTTTACCCTTAAATTTTACAATAAGTTGACGATTTGTTAGATAAAATTCCAACCATTTAATAAGACCTGGTAAGATTCCCAATTTCTGCAATTTGAACATAAGCATGGGTATGTCACCACGATCGAATGCTTTGCTGAAATCTGTATAAAGAGCTTCAATGTAATTTCCCTTGTCCATAGCGGTCAGGGTAAAGTGAACGAATTCAAGTAAATTAGTAGTAGTGGAACGCCCTTTGAAAAATCCATGTTGCATGCAGAGATGTCCATCTCCTCTGTGTGACGAAAAAAAAAAGCAAAATTTCTTACCTCGCACTGACAACTTCAACGAGAGCTCTTCTCTTTCACATATATACACCACTGTTGTATAAAGTGTGCACGCATCATGAGTGCGTTTGTTTATTACCTTTTACCTCTTCCACTGAATCGCACCAAAGTGCTAGAGCATTAGCTAATAAATTCTCTGAGGTGGATGCAGATACTTTCACAGAGGTGTACACGCCGGTGAGCACTCTGGTATATGGTTTGCGTAAAAGAAGCGTGGACAAGCAAAATCAGCAAAATAAAACAATTTATCGTAAAATTTTCGTTTTTTCCTTGCAAATTTTTCATAGCAAGGCCAGATCTACTCTCTATTAATTGAAGTTCACAGAAGTGTTCGCTCACCATCACGCGCCAGTGGTCACTTGGGTGTATTAAGACGAGAGCGCGTGAGAGCGATTCATGCGAAGAGAATGTGTTTCACTCGCGCCAGCTGCTTTAACCACAAGCGCACACTCAAATGCTGTCTATTCGACACTGAGAAGAAGTGCGCTTTCCTCTTTGTGCGATGCTT
Organism: Malaya genurostris; assembly: GCF_030247185.1. Classification (NCBI taxonomy): domain Eukaryota; kingdom Metazoa; phylum Arthropoda; class Insecta; order Diptera; family Culicidae; genus Malaya; species Malaya genurostris. The sequence continues at coordinate 82,818,523 of NC_080572.1, read as the reverse complement.
CGTTTTTTGCATCCTCGGTGTGGACAAGAATCTGACGCCAGCGTGTATCACTCTGGTGAAATGCCATCTCTGGTTGCATGTGAGTAATCCTATTTTTTATTTTACTACACAGTTTGTCATTAACGATCGCTTCAAAGAGCTTCGGTATGCAAGAAAGAATAGCAATCCCGCGATAGTTGCATATGTCTGCTTTTTTTTCCCATTTTTAAAAATTATTATAAATATTCCACGTATCTGGAAAAACTCCAGACTGAAGCGAATTATTAAAAAGCCAGCACAAAGGGGTTGCAAGATCTAATGCTAGTTTTTTCATAAATATGGGTGGAATCCCATCAGGTCCGGCACTTTTGGAGACATCCAATTTGTTTAGGGCATCTATTATGTCTAGCACTTCGATTTGATTTACATTAATATCTTCAGTAAAACCTGGAAAGAAATTAAAATATTCACGATCGCGGTCATCGTCAGAAAACTTCGAGTAGATTTGTTGAAAAAATTTAGCGAAAAGATTATAAATTTCGTGTGAGTTATTACCAATGTTTTCCTGTAGATACATTCTTGACGGAAAGTTTTCTGATTTCAATTTGCTTTTAACATAACTAAAGAGCTTTTTTGGGCAAGACTTTTTTTCTTGTTCAGTTCTTGAGTTATACTCTTTAAATGCAGTATCAATTGCTAAACTTAGTTGGTCACAGATGTGTATGTAATTCGATAAATTGTCACTATTATTATCTCTTTTGTACTTTTTATGAGTTTTTTGTTCTCGATTTCTTAGGTTTCTAATATGCTCGTTATACCAAACAGGATACTTTGAATTATTTTGTCGCCTAATTTTCTTCAATGGGACATCTTCATTTATTATGTCGTACAGCAGTGTGTAGAAAATATTGACAGAAATTTCGACATTTCCTTCGTTTCTAAGGAGTTCCTGCCAATCTATTTCTCGTAGCTTACGACTAATACTATCATAATTTGCTCAGTGATAATCGAAAATCTCCTCATACTCGTAGTCGTCAGGTCTATTAATCTGATGTATAAATATTGAGAATTCGGTTGCTGTATGAAAAGCTTCATTTTTCCACAACCGGATGTGCAGTGCACGAGGTGCACATGAGCACGAGACGCCACAGATGAAATGTCTTATTTTTCGAAACCTTCAAAAATTGTCCTTTCAAATATATGCGGGGCATGACGCCCGAACGTAGAAAATACGAGAAATATACATTTTAAATTACGCGGAGTTACTGGTATCTGTCAAAACAACGGAGTAAAACACATGACAACAATGGGGCCAAATGCACTCTCATAAAGCTTCTTCTTAATATCTAAAAAAAGTTTTAGCATTTTCGTGGAAGAAATATTAACCAGATGTAAGGTTGCTTACTATTATTCTTTAAATTGATAACTAATATATAACGTTTGTAAACCAGTTCTTAAGCATTTTTCCCCACACAACTCAAATCATTTTGGCCCCAGAAGCATGGGGACGATAATTTTGAAGATTTATCTATAAAATTTCAAATACATCGTCTGTATTAGAACTAATTTTAGAAAAACGAAGGATTGGCAAAGAAGTTAGTTGGTTACATAATCAAAATCATCTTCCTCACTCTAGAAAATTACTATGAAACGATGACCAAAACTTACATATAACAGAGACATTTTTGATTTTTGGTGATTTTTCCAGACATTATTGAACTATTGCTACCAAAATTTTATAGTAATCTACTATCATGACAGACTTTTTGTTTCATTAATATTTCTGTGAAAAAAATTGGTAACTTCTGAGAAAAGTAAGAGATGCAATGTGCCTCGGTGATGCGTTTTACTCCATCTTCCTCTATACATAAACAATGTGAGGAAGAAGGGTGCGTCGGTACTGATTATGATCGTCGACTGTTGTGTGTCAATAAGTTGACTGAAAATACAGACACAATTGGCACGTGGGAGTCAAATTCAATATGGCATGGATGATGGGTACAAAAAATGATATTAACTCTTTACATGAATTTTATCTATACATACGATTATCCGGAACGGAGTGGTATTAGCAATCAAATTGCGATAAAAGACGGTACTCACCTGGAAATAAAAGAAAATAATTGTATAATAAGCTCATTAGGTAGTGTATTAAATGAAAATCAATATTTTCACTAAAAGATAAGATTTTATTTTGTTCCCAGAATAGGACATCCTCAACTAATAATCTTGGTGATAAGGATTTGGTTGTTTTTAGGGTCATTTTAACTTTATGGTCACTTGACTTACGGGTCAGAAGGGTTTGTTGATCAAATGTGCAGGGTTTACAATCGGACCCAGCTAGGCTGCGTGAAAATCGATGATCTTGCTTATCCCGCCTTGCTCGTCCCCAAATTTCGATTTCAACCACATGAAATCTTCAAAATATAATTAAATCAGAGTGTATCATCAAGGCAAACTGTATTCAACAACAATCATTACAAAATTTGCAGATCCTTGATTTCACTTCCACGAAGATCACTGATACAGAAACAACAAGCTCAACGAAAAAAAAAAAATCGGAGATGCCCATGCTACCACAGTGGAACCCAACTTGCGTCACCGGAACGCAATTTCCTTCAATTATATTCATCATTCAGTGAGCCGCCTCCTGCGGGTGAGTTGAAAGCATCAGAGCCTCCGTAAATACCTGGGGAAATTAGTACTCGAAAATTACGAGAGGTTAATTTGCAAATATGTATCGTAAAATTTAATTACCACACTCGGAAAAGCAAAAACATCTCGAAGAAGTGACCAACTTCACAACATCGTTTCGACAGAAGTATAAGTGACCACTTGGTCTGGAGCTTACATTGGAACGGGACGGCATTCGAAAATTTGGATATCAGGTTTCACGGAGCGGACTCGGCTGTCCTCTCGGCCAACCCCGACAACCCCGTAGTACTTTCGCGTGATTTTCGATATTATTTTTGGTACCGTCGCGCATCACAGCCTCCGGATCCCCTGCCGGATGGTGGTCAACTTGCTGAGTCGATACTTACAGGTAAGCCCTATGGCAGGTCACTTGCCCTCCCGTTCCCTCCACAACCCGGGGAAGATGCACGTCTCATTTATCAGTGAGCATTAAACATAAAAAAACTGATGCAGCGATAAATGTGCACCTATTTATCTTGGCTGCTGCAAACCGGCCGGGATAGTGGACCTGTGCGGTCTATAATCATATCGGCGCATCGGAGGCAAGGTTGCGCAGTGCTTGCAGGTGAACCGTTACGAAAGGCTCTCCGGAGAATCGCATCGCGTTGCAATTATTACTGGCAGGATCGGCATTTCGCAACTTAATTTAATTTCTCCCTCCACTTTCCGCCGAGGATAAAAATTGGCACCATGATGTATCACTTTTCGCGCCTCATTTTGACCTGACTTTTCGGGTTCAATCCGACCCGGGCCGTCACCCCACCCGCTCGGTGTTCGATCCACGACCCTTGGATTGAACGATCAAATTCCATTTTTTCGGTGATTTTGTTTTTGTTATCGTTTTCATTCCGATTCCCTCCGTCGAATCATCGGTGTCGTTTGCTCATCATTGATGACCGAAATTCTTGAAGATCCATCGACGCGCGACACGAGAAAAATTGGACCCGATCGAGCGGAACCGATTAGATCAATTTGTTTCATCGCTAATTTGCTACAGTCGTTTATGATTTATCGAGCCGATCGGGTTTGCTTCGCACTTCAGTTTATTCTTGTGCTTAACCCCAGACCGTTGGGTGCAAAGTCTCGCAACTCATCAAGTCGATTTCGGCGTACGCGCGGCGCACTGCTTGAGCATTGTTTACTTATCCCCAACTGCGACGAAGAGGACTCCATGATTGACTAATCAACGGGTGTCATGCTGAACTGGGTTGATTTGGGCCGGTCAGTAAATTCATACATACTCACTTACAAATACACACACGCACACATCGACGAACGCGATCGTTGTCTTGACAGAATTAACAATCCGTTGCTAATGTGCTGAATGCGATTCGATTCAGTTTGATGAATTGTTGACAGCGGTCAAACTCGACAGTTTTATGTTGAGCTACATAAACTACGTTTGGATTCTTTACGTTTCATCTTCGTACCAATCAGAATATGCATAACACGGGAGTTACGTACCGTGTTAGAAAAAATCCGTGTAAAACAAAACCGTGTTAGTTGCGGAAGCCGTGCAAAAAAAAATCCGCGTGGAAAATTGTATGTAATAATACCAAAAACCGTAGATTTGATTATTTGTTTCTCATAAAATGTAACTGTTACTTCATAATAAAAACTGAAATCTAAAAACCAGCCTAAAGTTACGAAAACGGTATAGTTATCCTCTATAAGACACATTGGATGACAAGTTAAAATTGGAACACTTAGGTTGATGTCAGAGTGAGCGCGGAATGCGTACCGAAGCGAAGCGATTCAATGCAATGTACTGTTTGCTTTGATCAATTGCAGCTAGCTTGCACGTGCGCTTTCACTCTGACAGCAACCTTAGGAGTCACGTTGTCCGGTAGGTAAATGGCTCTTGCCTTTGGTATAGTATATGGGGCATTCCACGCAAAATCAACCACTATTTTTTTCGGTAAAGAACTCGAAAATATTCGACACGTATTTTTATATTTCAATATGGTACGTGGAATTTTCGAGATATGATTTTTTGAAATTTCGCGTTTTCAAAAACAACGTTTTTCAACAGCCTATACTGCAAAATCTAATAAAGATTCGTTCAAGACATGAAATGTGCGTCTTTTCCTTAGCTATTTGAAAGCTATTCCATAAAACAACCTTAAAAGTTAATATAATGAAAAAAGTTAAAAATTAATAAACAAATAAAAAAACTTGGGTCTAATTTTTTTTCTTTTTTTTTGTTGAAAAAAGAAGCCTTAGGGGTTTAACTCAATCTTGCCGAAGTTTCAGAGTGGTAAGATCAATACTTTCCGAGCAGTGAATTTTTCAATTACGACCCGCACGCGCGGAGCGTACCGCAGCGCAATTTGTTTCATTGTGATTTCGGAAGTGCTTAAACACGATACCATCGCGGTTCAAGTGTTTATTTCACACTTAATGTCATTTTTGAAAGACAAAATTCAAATTAAAAAAGTAATATTTATGTCTGACGGAACTGCCTCGCAGTACAAAAACAGAAAAAAATTTGCAAGTCTCTGTAAATTTAAATCAATGTATAACATTGATGCTGAGTGGCATTTACTTGCAACTTCTCATGGTAAAGGACTATGTGATGCACTCGGCGGTAATTTAAAGCGAATGGCACGACGTGAAAGCTTGGCTAAACTACATGAACACCCAACCACAACTGCAAAACAATTATATGAACGGGCAGAGAAGAGACGTCGAGATGCATTCACGACCATGTCTTTTTGTTACGTGTCACAAGAAGAATATGAACGGGGTGTGACCGAGTGGAGTAGTGTTTATAAGGATACCAAATGATTCCAGACACACAGAAAATACCATTCTTTCGTTCCGATTTCAGAAACCACAATCGTCACAAGACTGTATTCGAATGACGATGCACGTAGTACTCATACAATTTTCAAAAACTTAAAACCTTAAAGATTAAGAATTATTCATGTACATGTAGTAATTGTAGATATAGTAAGCAAATAAACAATTCATGAAAATATATAAAATGATGTTATAATTTAATATCTAATTACATCAAGAACAGCAACATTTAGAAGAAAGGATATCATGAACAAACTTATTGCCTTTAACCTGTAGAATAATATTCTACTGTTTAAATGATTATCTTTCAACGAGAGCTTGAAACTTCGAATATATCTGTAAATTGTTTTAGCTGTAATTTCTTCATTTTTCAAAAGGCACGGATGAGATAGCCATCAATCAGAAGGTTTTAATGACAGCTTACAATAAAAACTATCAGAAAAACTTAAAACCCTGATTTTTTTTATTTAACTTTTTTGTATTTTTTTGTAATTATTGAGAAAAAATCGAAAAACTGTTTCAGTTTATATTTTTTTGGAGTGTCCAATCCTACAACTTCTTCCTGAACGGCATTTTTGTACAATTAACGGTTTCCGAGTTACAACGATTTGAAAAAGGCAATTTTCGTGATATGCAAAAATACATACTCTAGTCGTGAGTCGGATTGACCTCTCCATCGGTTCAAAACTTATGTTATTTGTTGAAAATTGTATGTATCACAATTGTTACAGAATAGTTTTATTTGTAATATATTTTTTTCATAAGTACGTTTATTTCTTAAGGCAGTTTACATAAGTTTTTCTTCGCCGTAGCATCATTTTTACATAAAATTCTTATCCTAATTTAATTCTAACATAGTCACAACAATTTGAATTTATTAAAACATATTCCTCTTATTACTTAAATATCATCTTAGGTAACTCGTCATTAATTATGAAATCTACTCGGAAATATTATTTGAACCAAACGATTAACTTCTATAAATTATAAAATAAGCTGTTATTTTCAGACATTTTGTTGATAATATCATAAACTGTTTCGAGTTTGTTTGTATCATTACATAATTTTTATTCTAATTTTGTTACTCATGGACGCAGCTGGGATCAGAACTAAGTCTTAAAAGGGGCCTTTATTAAATTGAAACTCCAATTTTCTTTATGAAATGATAAATAAGTTTCATGTATGAAAGGTCGCGACAAGCAAGAATGTCTCGAACTGGGACATTGGATAGTCTACCTTGGGTACGCAAAGAATTTATTAGTTGATATCTGACATCACGATACTCCACGCATGTCCAAACGACATGATCAATATCCCGATAACCTTCTCCGCTAGCACAATGATTAGTCTCGGAGAGCCCAATTCGAAGGAGATGTGCATCTAACGTGTAGTGATTGGGCATCACGTGTAGTGAGTCTAGACATCACACGAATGAAATCCCTACTCACATCCAGTCCCCTGAACCATGCTTTTGTCGATATTTTCGGAATAATTGAGTGCATCCACCGACCCAGATCATCTTTATCCCAAGAAGCTTGCCAGCTGGCAAGTGTTCTTTGGCGAGACGAGCTATAGAATTCGTTGAAAGCAATCGGTCTCTCATAAATTTCACCCTCAAAAGCACCACGTTTGGCTAAAATATCGGCTCTTTCATTGCCAGGAATGGAGAAATGAGCCGGGACCCAGACTATAGTGATTAGATAATTATTGTTCAATATGTCGGTCAGGCACTGTTTTATTTTGCCCAGGAAAAACGGTTCAGTCTTGCCAGTCATGTTTGAGCGAATGGCTTCAATTGCACTCAGACTATCTGTGAAGAGGAAATAATGGTTCGGAGATAATGTGACGATTACACTCAAACTATAATGAACTGCTGCTAGCTCTGCTATATAAACAGATGCAGGTTCTTGAAGCCTAAATGAGGCCGAAACATTATTGTTGAACATACCAAACCCTGTCGCTTCTTTAATTCGTGATCCGTCCGTGTAAAACATTTTCTCAGAGTCAATATGCCTGAACTTACTTGAAAATATTTTTGGGATTTCCGTCGAGCGTTGGTGTTCCGGGATTCCACGCACTTCACGCTGCATGGATGTGCCGAAAAATAGAGTTGAATCAGGAACATTTAGTAGGGTGTCACGGATAGGAATATATCTTGAAGGATCGATTTCTTGTGACATATGGTTAAAATATACTGTCATGAATCTTGTTAGAGATTGAAGCTCAACTAGCCTTTCGAAGTTATTAATAACCAGGGGATTCAGTACCTCACATCTTATTAGCAGTAGTGATGAAAGCTCCCAAAACGATCTTTCAATGGAAGAACTCTCGCCAGAACTTCAAGACTCATTGTATGTGTCGAGTGTATGCAGCCTTAAGGAATTCGCAAACAACGATACTGAATTCGCTCAAGTTTGATAATAAATGGAACGAAAGCAAACGCATCCATATTCCATCACTGAAAGTATCGTTGTTTGATACAATTTTATTAGATCTTGCGGATGAGCACCCCACCAAGATCCTGTTATTGTTCGAAGAAAATTTACTCTTTGTTGGCATTTTGTTATCAGAAACCTAATGTGCCCTCCCCACGTGCATTTGGAATCGAACCACACCCCGAGGTATTTAAAAGTTAAAACCTGTTGGATCATTCTTCCCATCATATGGAGCTGAAGCTGCGCGGGATCATGCTTTCTTGAAAAGACGACTAACTCTGTTTTCTCCGCAGAGAATTCGATGGCAAGATGAACAGCCCAAACGGACAAGTTATCTAAGGTATCTTGCAATGGTTTTTGCAGATCAATAGCTTTGGGTCCAGTAACTGAAACCACGCCATCATCTGCCAATTGTCTTAATGTACATGGGGTTACTAGATAGCTGTCAATGTCATTCACGTAAAAATTATAGAGGAGCGAACTGAGGCATGAGCCTTGCGGGAGACCCATGTAACTAATTCTGAGTGTTGCCAAATCGCCATGTGAAAAATGCATGCGTTTCTCTGACAAAAGGTTGTGCAAATAATTATTTATAACCGCTGGGAGTCCATGTTGGTGGAGCTTGTCTGAAAGAACATCAATGGAAACTGAATCAAATGCTCCTTTAATGTCTAAAAATACAGATGCCATTTGTTCCTTTTGAGCGAAGGCAATTTGGATGTCAGACGAAAGTAATGCAAGGCAATCATTCGTCCCTTTATTTCTTTCGTCGTAGAATAATTTTTTCGAACAATTTTCTGATGCAGGACAACATCGCAATGGGTCTATATGAGTTGTGATTGGAAGCTGGTTTCCCCGGCTTTTGAATGGCGATAACTTTTACTTGCCTCCAGTCAGGTGAAACAATATTTTGCTCAAGAAACTTGTTGAAAAATTCCAACAAACGTCTTTTTGCGAGGTCGGGCAGATTCTTCACCAAGTTGAATTTAATTCTGTCCAACCCAGGAGCGTTTTTGTTACAAGACAAGAGTGCTATAGGTTATGATTAAAACCATTATTTGGAGGAGATTCCCGTATAAAGCTCTGCGTAGGAACAGAATCGGGGCAAACTTTCCTAGCAAAGTCAAATATCCATCGGTTCGAGTATTCATCACTCTCATTGCCCACGTTACGATTCTTCATTCGTCTGGCCGTGTTCCAAAGAGTGCTCATTGAGGTTTCTCTTGACAAACCTTCGACAAAATGTCTCCAATAGCTACATTTTCTGGCTCGAAGTATGCTCTTGTACTTGGTTTCTAAAACCATAAGTTTTTAAAATTCTGAGGAGTTCCTCCTCCCCGTTTTAGAAACGTCTTGCAAGCATTTTGTTTTGCGAGTTTAGCCTCTGAGCACTCTTTGTCCCACCAGGGGTTGGGAGGCCTTCTGTTAGTCGTTGGCCCAGGAAAGCGTTTAGTTTGGGATTGTTCTGCTGCCTCCAGAATCGAACAAATGAGGAAGTCATATTCTTCAAGTGGAGGGAGCTCTTCCATTGAATTCAAAATACTAGAGATACTACTTTGGTATTTAATCCAGTCGATTTTTTTTGTCAAATCATATGGAATTGCTAATTGAGATGATGATTAGTAAATGCTACTGCTAATTGAGATGATGATTGATAAATGTTCGCTACCGTGTAAATCAGGCAATATTTTCCAGGTGCAATCTAGTCGAATTGATGTTGAGCAAAGAGATAGATCTAATGCACTTGGGCGTGCAGGAGGTCTTGGGATCCGTGTCATGCTACCCATATTTAATACCGTCATGCTAAAATTGTCACAAATGTTTTGTATTAAAGATGATCTGCTATCATTGTAAACGGAACCCCACATAATACCGTGCGAATTGAAATCCCCCAGAATCAATCGTGGAGCAGGAAGGGCTGGAGGAATATAAACCGAAGCTATGCAAATATCTTTGCCTTTAATGTTTATTTGGCAAGCAACAACTTCTATACTAAAAGTTGAAGGGATGTTTAATCTGTAAAAGGAATAGCATTTCTTAATTCCCAAAAGCACTCCACCATACGGAGAGTCTCTATCGAGACGTATAATGTTAAAATCATTAAAATTTAAAGCTATGTTTGAAGTAAGCCATGTTTCGCATAAAGCAAATACATCACATTTTTGACTATGCAATAAGATTTTAAATGAATCAAGTTTTGGCATGATGCTTCGACAATTCCACTGCAGGACAGTGATTGTATCATTTGCGACGGGTGATAAATTATCCATCAAAAGATACAAAACCTGAGACAATTGGCCATTGAGCTGATAACTGCTTCAAAAAGGTTCTAGCTATTGGAAGGAATGCCATTATGAGGGTCTTTAAGGGTTCAGATATATTGAATGCTGAGAAAATCCATCCAACAATTTCTGAAAACTTCAGTAATCCTGTTGGTGGCTGTGAAATGGAGCCCACTGGATTATAATCTTTTTCTGTGCTAGATCCTGGATTGGTTTGTGAATTTGACAAACCAGGAGGCACAGTCTTTGGTTTTGACTTTTTTTGTTTAACACGGGGATCTTTTTTTGAAGATGAAATTTTAGGTGTCTTTTTTGGTAATTTGGAGGAAGCCTGCCGAACAGGGAGGCGAATTTTATCGACATAGACATGGGACGGCAACGCAGACCCGGCAAATGTCACTCGAAACGAATCTGATGGGCGATAAACTTTTTTTTCCCTCTTCATGAACTACTGAGTACAGTTGTTTGCACTCCAGTATTTTCACACCCTCAAGCATAGAGTTCTTGAAACGACCAACACCATGCTTGAGTAAATCATCTACCGAAAGACTCGCTTCGGTAACAACACCGTCAATTTCGACATCTTTGGAGGGTATGTAAACTTTATACTCTCTAGTGAAATGTTCCGAAGAGACAATATCATTCGCTTGTTTCAAATTATTTACTACAACACGAATTTTATCATTACACCCAAACCTCCATTTACGTAACTTATATATGTATATATGTATTAATATATGTACACATGTGTGCAAATATTTGTATTTCTTAATACATATAAATATTGGTGATGTAAAAGCGATCCTTTATATGTTTAAATATATACACATATACGCAAACGAGTAAGTGTGTAAGCATACATACATACATATATAAGGTTCGTAAATGGAGGTTTGGGTGTATTTACTTTTATGATCTCTTTGATTGAGAAGAATCGTGATGTCAAACCTTTAGAAATTTGTAAAATGTTGAATGGCTTTGATTTACGTCTAAAAAAGACTATCCAAGGCCCAGAAGAGCTCTCCTGATATTTTTTCGTTCGTGGGGGTATAGGATTCATGCTAGGATTTACGTCCATGGATTCATCCATCACATTAAAATTTTTAATGAAACTTTAAAATAAAAAATGAAACCAACACTACACAGTACTCAATCAAAAGGAAAAAAAACTTCTACCTTGAAATTGTTGTCTATCTCTGTTGCACTGCCGTGTTGATCCTCGTTGCTCTAATTTGTAACATAATATATGTTTGATAAGTAATTTCACACGTACTTATAACTTCTCTGTTGCGGAGAAACGTTTTCGTAACTAATTTCTACACTCTTTAAAGGACCCAAGTAGCACCTGTAACTTGTTCATAAAAAAAAATAAAATGATAAAACAGATGCTGCATAATAGTCGCATGACATACATGACGAAACAAGTCGTATTATGATGGTGACAATGAAGTCATAATAATGTTACGAACTCACATCTCATAATACTAAGTTACAATAAGTTCAGACGTAACTTTCCGGTAACCTAACTCTTACGACATGTTCGCATTGACTGTTTTTGGTTACCAACTGGGCACCGTAACAAAACTTGACAATGAAAAAGTGACACAATAAAAGACAAAGTTATGTAATGATTTTATATCGGTTACCGTATTCGTTGGGATGCAACAAAGAGATACAAATACAGTGTCGGTTGAAAGCTTCTGTACATTTTCCCTAATTTTCTAAGTAAAAAATGATACAGTTCAAAGAATATTGGTATAGTTCATTCTGCGCTCATACGCATTTTTTCCGGTATATGAGCGAAGCAAGCTTGTTTCGTTTTGGGAAGTAAATTCTCTCTACCAGAGATAATATTTGTACGCTTTGTCACGGCAGTGTATGCTTAGAAAAACTTATGCCAATGGCTACTATTATGACCAGTGAATGTAATGTTCAATAAATTAAAAAAATGCATTTTTATTCATTGCGTTTGGTCAACTGTTTCAGCTTTGATATATCAAATACTAATATTAATCACAAAAAGACTATCTGAACACATTTCGACTTTTCAGCTCTCCATGTCATATGACATAAATATTATTTTGTATGTCGATGTACTAAAACACAAAATATAGAAGGCGCGTACGCTTTCAATAAGTACAATGAACAACTTTACCATAAATATCGAATAGCACATAGATTTTGAGTAGATATAGTGAGTTTTAACAAGATTGATTTCTATATTTTAGTTATGATAATCGGATGCCTACATTTGGTCATAAATGTTGAATGGAAAAAAAAACATCAACAAATTGTAATTTGACAAAACCTATTTTCTGTTTCATTGTGACTAATGTGCGCGGTGGATCAAATCAAATATTCGTTACTGAGAACTTTTTTGGCAACCCTCGGTAAGTAGCACAAACTCCGCCTCTTGCGCTTTTCAGGTTACATAGCAGTTATAATGCACGTTGCAATGTCTTCAACTTGTTCCATGAATTTGTTTCATATAAGTTACTGTCATTGAAGTGTAATAACGTGTGCTACTTGGGGAGCTCGCATTTCCGTTTGCGAAACTTATCCAAATGTCAGTTGGGAAGGTTCATGGCGACCGGTTCCAAAGATGGAATGGTTACGTAACCGATAAACTGCACTTTATTTTATAGGCTCAATTTTCTAAAAGGTGATCGAACCGATTTCTTTATTTTCAGGTTTGTTAAAATGCTATTATTAGGACACTGAAATGGAGTAAAATGAAATGTTGAATGTGTATAATTGAGAATGTCGCTTGAGTTTTGGAGCCACATCTTCTGTTCAATTATGGAATGTCCGTTTCGAAATCTATAGATGAGTGTATTGAAACCGATGCTAGATTTACGATCATTATTTATTCAGAATCAAAAAAATTTGCATCTTCATTTAAGAGATTCCGATTTCGGATACAATTGTCAGCAGCATTTTTTACTGAGTAGCTTTCGAACAGTGAAAGGATCGAAGTGCAAAGTAGCACAAAACCATCTCGCAAATTCGAGAAAAAAAAATCGAAAACATTTTCGCACAAATCACCAGAACACAGCAAATATGTCAAACGAATAAAATATTATCCATAAATTACGACATTTAATTACACCGGCACATTTCGTTCGATGAATTTGATTTCACTTGTTGTCATACACCAATATATTTCACAGCAAACCAGCAATGCCGGGTTGTCTTTATGGGATGCCCTGTTCGGAGAAACCGAACCGGACAGTTTCAGAAAAACTCCCCATCAAATTTGACGAGAAAATCACACTTGGAATTCAGGAAGAAACTACGCGGTCATCCCGAAGCGAATCGAATCGAATCGCGGACGATATTGGGCGGTCAGCGAACTTCTGCGGCCAGCGCACTAACTACGATACGGTTTCGAACAGAGTGTCTGGTTGGGCGGCGCAATGCGGGTGTACATTTCAATCGAAAAGTGCTCACATCATCCCAGGCTTCCCCGGTCGATCGTTTCCAGCGCGCAGTGGGCGAGAATGGTAGCCGCGGTTTCGGACGTGCGGAATGATGATGACATCGATATAAAAAACGATTTGCAGTTTATGTTTTATTAGATTCTTACTTTTCGATGTTTCGTGTAGGAACACGCCATGGAATTTTTGGCGGAGGTTCAGATTAAATTTGTCGAACCGAATCCACGCAGTTTTTGAGGTTTCGTACGTTTATTTGCTTTTATAACTTCATAATTATCTTCAAACAATTTAGTTTTGCTTGAAGTATTCTCAAATCAATACAAGTCGTTGTTACATTTAACAAAGCTATTCCACTTGAGCTCGAAAAATTTATTCACCCATAAGCAGCTTTTAGTTCAGTTTCATGTTGGTATAAAAAGATGGTAAGTGAATTGCCGATTTCAATTTACCGGGTTTTCGCGGTTTTTTGAGATAAAAATTCCCGGTTTTTAGAATAGGCTCAAATCGTTTCTGTTTAGTTTTTTTTTACATTTTTTAATTCAAACTTTAAACAGATATCCCAAAAAGGATCTTTGTAAAAGGCACGCTAATTGAGGATTCAAATACTTTCCAGGCATTTTGATGTATAAATAAAAAATATTCATTATAACATGTGCATATAAGAAAAGCTTGAAACCTTTTTCACGTCATTCGGGGGTTTTGGTTACACGTAACCGATTTCTTCCGAGTGCACATGACTGTTTGTATTTTTTTTTGCACACATATGATTGAAAATAAATCAATAAGGAACAACAATCCCAAAAACGGACGCTTCCCGAGCAAAGTCAAACATCAAAACGAGAGCAAATTGAAATCTTATTTTGATAGCAACATCGCTTTGAAATCTTAATTTGATCTCAGCTCATCAATTTTTCAATTGATATCACATTATGTTATCTTTTTGCTGTTACTTTTGAAAAAAAACTTGCGAGCAAAAATTTTTGGAAACTCCGAAAATGGTTATTCAAAAGCAACAACTTAATAACTGCATCAAAATAGGACTAATTCCATTAGGCGATTCAAAAATGCAAAAATAAATTTTAAAGGAACAATTATTCCTTTAATTCTATGTAGCGTTTTACAAAAATGCCTCCTTTGGCAGTTGTCCGGAACCATAACCGTGATCAAGGAAAAGATTTTTGTCAAAACTTTTGCTGCTTTTACACAAATAATCCTCTATATTTTTACTTGCGAGATTAATGTTGTAGCACCACACATCTTGAGGACATTGGATAGGTTGGTGATCATTGGTGCCACGTTTATCTGAAGTTAACGATCTCCTGGGCATTCTCATCTCGCTAATCGACAGCCACAGAAAGACCTTCTTCAGGAACTTGATATCAAAAATACATTTGAGGTCAACGATTTCCTTCTGGTGGGATACGTTAAATATCAGATTTTCTAACAGTTTTCGCGTTTAGTTAAAAAAAGATGTTAAATGTTCTGACTATTATTTTCGGTCGTTGTTTTGACCGTTATTGTCTGTGGTTCAGAAATCGACGAACGGCATTGCCAAAGTGATTGTTTTTCCGTGCATCAACTAACAAGTCCTTTGAATAATACGCTCTTCTTTATATCATACTAGCTGAATTACCCGGCGTTGCTCAGAAATGTTTCGTGAAGGCAAAGCCGCAAAACAGTTTTAGAAATTGTTCTGACCATTGAAATACTCAGAGCGTAGTGAAACACAACTTATTTCCACACAATTGCTCAAGATTGTGATAATGATTATTGGATAACGAAAGGCTGTTCATAACTACGTTAGATAACACTTTCGTATTATAGAATAACAATTCAGTTAATTCAAATGTTATCGTAAACTTATTTTCAAAAAAATTTTCGGGAAAATTATACACGGCATGATGGCCAAGGATGGCTTTTATCGTATCAAAGAACGCTCTCTACCAACTCTTCACACGATTCAATCAGTGCCATCAAAGAGAGACGGATATCATCGCAGCAACAAAAAACCGGCATTATTCATTTAACATAGAATGGACACCAGTGCGAAAGCGAATTTCTCTCGATGACCTGTCTGAGCATCACGGGTTAGCACGCTGCTGTGGGGATTCTCTCTGAAGCAACAAACGGTCGTTTATTCTCGTTTTGCGATCCGATTCTATACGGGCAGTGGATAATTGCGATAGAATCATTTTACTATTGCCGCTTATTCTAACTATGTGCATATAACCTTTGTATAAGTTGTTTCTAGGAAAATAGCTGTGAATGCTCCAGACTAGGGTTTTGAAATATTGTATATTGTGACATAGTATGAGAATCATCAAGTTGAATTATCTGCGATAATTATCAACTTGCGATTCTCTCTTGGTAAATTCTCTCACGGTTCATGCATTGAGAGACAGCGAGTTCATGTAGCATCTTCTACCAGATTGAAAATGTTGCATACAATGTAGAGACATATCGAGCCGCTTTCTGCCAAATTATCGGCAATCACCAACACTGATGATGGCACAGCGAATCTAACATAATATCGTCAGTGCCAGGGCTTCGGTCATGGTACAATAAATTGTTATATGGAAATATACTGTTTTAATTATGTCGCTTGCAAGCACATCTGTTCAATGAACGATACCCTCAGATGAATTATCATGCTGTGATTGTGATGAAAACCATAAAACCAATTATTAACAAAGTCCTGCCAGACCAAAAATTTGAAATTTTCATGTAATAGAATTGAATTTAAAATCATTAGATGTACGTATACCTAAGATTCGCAAAACCGTTCGGCTGCCACGACTTTCTCTTTTAAAACACCATTTTTCAAATGTATCTGTTAGTCAATAAACAATGTTTACGATTTCAATGCGTTGATTAGCAAATAAATCAAATGATAGCTGATAAAATGCACAATATATCGATCTGTTTTTTTCCTAATAGGATTCTAAATGCTCGTAGAGTAACCAGAAAGTACGAGTTCTTCATAATGTACTCTCCGCTGGTTTTAAACCAGTTTTATTTCCATTAGCTTAACTAATTTATCTTCTATGAGAAATCTTTCTACAATTCATCTGATTCTAGCAGATCAATCAATAACATTCAGGGTTTCAAATTAAGCAATGATTAGTGTAATTAGTTATATATTCTACCAGCTTAGATCTAATCGACTATAATACTATCGAATGTAAACTCTGGGAATTGTTTTGGGAAATATAGATATAGCCGTATATAATTGAAATCATTACTTTATGGAAGTTCCAAAAGCTCGAATTAAATTCAATTCACCCGCATCTACATCAATATCCTCGTTCTTGTGATCGTACTATGGAATAGTTGAGGACCTTTACAAAGAAAATTGAACATAGATTCACTGAACAAATCAATCCATTTTCAAAATCTTTCTATGATTCTATACTGGTCTTCAGAAACTATTTTCAACAATTTAATTAAAAATTGAATTGAGATTTCGCCATAAATTTTGCAGGTGTGTTGAATACTTATTCAAAACTTTGTTAAAAATCCAACAGAAGCATCCAAATTATCCTTATTTTTCTTGTACTGAACATTTCGCTCGAACGCAAAATTTGGTATTGTCTCCTACTTTTCAATTGTTGAAAAAAAAGTCATTATGCTAACAAAAATTACTGTTACTCATAGGTGAGGGAGTAATATTTTTCCCGATTTTTCGGTCACTTGCCACCCTGAAGTGGGTAGAAATTTGAATCATTTTTACCTTTCTTTTATTTTTTGAAATTACTGTGAAAACCGATTTTTGAACTTAGTGTCATATATTATTCGAATCAATTGATCGAGATCAGCATATGTTTGTATGTGTGTACGGATGCAACATTTTTTGAACTCAATTTTCTCAGAAACGACTGAGATTTACATGGACGGTCTCATGGTGTCCTATAAAGTTCGCCAATTTTATTCAAATTCGACTTCCGGTTCCGAAAATACAGTGATGACTAAACCACGCGTTCCACGGAGAGTTTTCTTGAGCCAACCGAATAGGAAAAAGTCTCAGGGAGCCAAATCAGGTAAATTCGGTGGTTTGTGAATGGTATTCGTTTCTTTTTCAGCCAAAGGTTCACGGATAACGATGGTATTGTATGACAAATCTGGTCTTTTTTGGCGAATTACTTCACGCAAACGTCTCATAGCCTCCAAAAAAAATACTCCTAATAGTCAATTTGCAGTTTATGGTCATCCATTCTTTGATTTTATTGATGTTGTCGTCAGTTTTCGAAGTCGATGGCCTACCGCTTCTCTCATCATCGTTCACTGACTCTCGGCTATTTCTGAAACGTTCGTGCCACTGATAAACGACTATTTTCTCCAGAGCATCGTTGCTGAAACACTCTTCTAACATTTGTGTTGTCGTCGTACCATTGAATCCGTTTTCATCGAAGAATTTAATGCAAACTCGTTGTTATAAGTACAATTTAATTTTGAAAATTGTAGAAAATCGAGGACACGCACCATCGCAGTTTCTTTTTTTCTTCCGTGACCTTAAAATTCTTATTGATAACCTACTAAAACTGATTGATGTTCCATTTATAATTCCGTTTATCTCAGAACTACGTTTTTTTGAGTTGACCGAAAACATAAGTCAAGTAAATCTTGACCAATCGATTCAAAAATTTTACAGAATATTCTCGATAGTTATCTCCACAGAGGTACGTAGGGGTTTTTGAAAATTGTGAAAATTTTTTTTATGAACAATTTTGTGATGAAAAAATGCGATTTTATTTTACAGAAAATCGATTCATTAAAAAACACCTACGTACCTCTTTGCAAACTGTAATATGAAATTAGAAAATGTTTTGTTTTCTGTTTTAGATCGAAAATTGCGGCAGCTGAATTTCCGGCCGTCAAAATGCAGCACTTTCGCGGAAATTCCGCCAAGCCGCCATTTTGTTTTTCAATTTTTAAAACTGATCATTTCTACCTTTCTCATATAAAAAGGTTATGCAATCACTGTGAAAACCGACTTTTGAACCGAGGCCCGGAGGGCCGAGTGTCATATACCATTCGACTCAGTTCGTCGAGTACGCAAAATGTCTGTGTGTGTATGTGTGTGTGTGCGTATGTGTGAATGTAACGTTTTATTGCACTAACTTTTCTCCGAGATGGCTGAACCGATTTTCACAAACTTATATTCAAATGGAAGGTCTTGTGGTCCCATACAAAATTTCTGAATCTTATTTGGATCCGACTTCCGGTTCCGGAATCATGGGGTAAAATGTGCAATAAACTGTGAAAATAAGTGTACTAACTTTTCTCAGAGATGACTAAACCGAATTTCACAAACTTAGATTCAAATGAAAGGTCTTGTAGTCCCATACAAAATTGATATGAGAAAGGCATCATTACACCACTAGGTGGATTAAAACAGGTTTTGTACAGTGGTGTAACCCCTTAAGTGTTTGGTGGTCGAAGATAAGAATACTAGATTGATGAAAAAATCATTTGGCGCGCTACGAGTTGTTTTGTGTAGAGATTTGACATGCATACTTGATCCATGTGATTCGTCATTCCAAGCCACGTGCTTCGTGCTTGAATGGGTATCTAAATTATTGTTTTCCAAATGACTAAATGACGAAATGCATATGACTGCTCTAGGAAACCCACTGCAGGCAGGAGAAAATGTTCTGATATAATTTACCAGTTGATGAATTATGTTCAATGGAGACAGAGGAGCATTGATCAATATTGGCATTTTCGGTTTCATACAGTTGCACAGTTGCGGCACACAAAGGCTTCAATTTTGACAAGTAGCTGTTTTCATCGAATCGCCTGTTCTGATAATCATTGTTATGCCAACGGTAAAATAAACACAAGTGAATTAAACTTTTTTCTCTTTTTGCTGCTTGAAGTAAGTTTTGCCATAAAATTAAATTTAGATATATTGACGTAAACTAGCTGTGTCCAAACAGTGTTTCCAGCTGTTTGATGGGGCACAGAGTATATCACGTGTTTTTAGAGGAACAATATAGTTTGTGTTAAGCGACTCTCCTTTTGATAATTCCTAAAAAAAACGGACTGTTCAGAATGCTATGTATGCTGCTTAAGCCAAATCTTTTTTACGAACTTTTGGTTACTTGGACTAAATACAAATTGTAAATATAGCCTACTCTATCGAAAGAAAAACTCTAGAAGAGAAAATGAGCTTTTTAATCGATTACCGGAAGCAAGAATCACATACAAAAAGAAAAAATGCCTATTATGTCGAAGCCATTAGAGAGAGATCTCTGTTCAGTGCATTGACTCAAAAGATGAGATGACAATCTGTGCATTTGCTCAATTTTTGCTCAACAGAAGTATTTCACATCGTCACTTTAATTTTTCTGTAATATTCTTTTTTTGAGCGAATGTGTGTCGAGATCCGTTAATTGTTGGTTAAATAATTAGAAAAATAATGGATAGTGGCGTTAACCACTTAGTCGTTTGACAATTCTGCTGTCCGAAAACATAAATTCGAACAAGTTTAATTTTTGGGCGAGATGAAGTTCGACGGGTCAGCTAGTTGAAAATACATCAGCTTTTTTCGAAATGTGTACTTTTCTACATAGCCGCAGTAATTACCGAAGACATCAAATCAATCGGACCAACTATCGATAATTTCCAATTTTTGCATAGGATCTTCTCAAAAGTAAGGCTAGAGCCAAAGTGAAAAGTGAACTGACGAAAATTGTCTTAAAATACCAAAATTAAATTTAAGAAATAAATTGTAATTTCCGGTGTAACTGCTCAACAATTTTTATATCTCATTTTTAATGTGGCTTGAACAAGAATATTCTCGAGAGTCGTTTCCGTTTTTGCTGATAACCAGTAACAGTCTAAATTGCTTTCAATATAAATTTCCAAACTGAATAGCTTTCGGATTCGGATGGAGCCCCTCGGTACTCTATTTATTTCTACGGTGAACAATAAGTCTTCGGCATCTTCGGATCGACAGAAAATTATATTGTTCCCGATTTCGAGGCTCGTTTATTTGGCGGTAACCATTCAGCTGGCGATTTTCACTGAAACCGCACCACTAATGGGTGTCACAGGAAGACCGCGGGGAAGGATCATTTAATGAGTTTATTGTACGGTTTCGAACAACAGAAACAACAACAACAACAACAAAAAAATCGACTTTCAATGGCTTCCAGTTATTACCACTATTATTTTCATCTGCCGACTGGAATGCGCGGCGAGTGGCGCGGCCCGGTATGATACATTGAAGTATGTACGAGAAACCACAGGAAGATGCTCCCGCTGATGTTGTACTTCATTAAACGGGGAAAGTATCTCTTATTTACGAGCTCTTTTCTCCTGATGAGACGACTATTGATGGGCAGCACAATTCGGTCGGTTTTTTTTTCGGAGGAAAATTGTGGCCAACCACTGATAATGATCGAAAGGATAATGACAGTTGGGTAAGGAGATTAATACCTAGCTTATTATATAAATTAACTTGAAAATCACGGAACTGATTAAAATTACAGTCGTGTTTTGGATCCAGTTCACACTGTACTCACAGTAAAATTAATCTACCTCAGAAACGATGAAACAATGACATGTCACTCAATCGTCAAACGCTACTTGCCCGCTCACAGCAGAGTTAGCAGAGCTTTACCGATCTAGTCCTAGTCATAAATCAACCTAACACCCCTCACCAGTTAGCGGAACGACTCGTGTAAATTTCGCCTGCGACAGCCCCCGAAGCCTTCGAACTATCAACCGGGCAGCATTTGTCTGCATAAATGTAAGCACCCCTAGTCAGTCTGTACTAGCAGTGGTTATATTGAAAGTCAATTTCCAACCTGATTCCACCGAATTTGATCAGTCCGATATATTCGACACGGCAGCAGCCGTGCAGCGCCATGTGATCATATCTCGGGCAAGCCTTGCTCGTTAGAGCCCCTTTAATGTTCGGAGGCGGAGGCATGTCGTACGCACTGCATCGGATCGTGTTCGGCCGGACGCCTGGCAGGGAATGGCAACGAGACAGGTAATAAATAAACAACAAATCAATAAGCAACGCCGCCACCACAACCACCATCACAACCTCCATCATCGACAGATCGTCGCGATAAAAGATTAGGACGAACCTGCCTGCCCGCAAGAATAGGACCGTTCATTCAGCAAAGCTGCGAATGGCCCCGGGAGGAGTTTGGATTGGTCGGTCTGGCGGGTTTTGTATTTTTTATTCCTGCACGCGCAGTTGCATCGACAGAGCAAGCGACTCTCGGTAGTCGCGCTCGATCGAAAGATTATGATTAAGTATTAAAATATTTAACTTCATAATGATAATAATTCTTTTCGTCGCTGCTTCGTGGATTGGCGAACAACTGGACTGGCTGCGAACGGGTGGACTGTGGGCTTGATGTTGATTGTTGGCGCTATTTTTTGTTGTTGTGATAAAGAAATCGAAGGTTAATATTAATAAAGCACGAAAGGTATAATCAATTTTTTCATATCTCGCGACTTTCGGTTGCAGGTTGTTCTTCGAAGCAGGTTAAATGTTCACACGACAGCTGCTATGGGTTTGTGACATTGGTTGGGGTGTTTTGAGCTGTAAATTGTGGTGTTAAATTTTCATTTGTAATTTTTTAATTTTTTCTATTCCAGGTTCGGCGGATTGGAGTACAAAGCGCTGGTTTAATTAGCCAGATGTCGTATGCTAGAGTCCTGACATGGAAGGATTCTTAGTATCCATAGGATCGTAGCACTGGTACTGGGGGTAAAGTTCTGTATCGGAATGTAGTATCTTGACTTTATTCTTAAGTCCTCTTCTTGTTGACTCCTCCAACAAAAACGGTTAGCGCAATCTAAACCTTTCGATTCGATCTAATCCTTTCGATTGGACAAGAAGCTCAATTGTACCGTCTGAATCACCCTGCGAATCAAACTTCATGTCTTTAAGATAACGAAGGGGTCTAGCCGAACCAATAAAAAGAATACGGTCATCAAAAGCAGCACCAATAAACTTTACTGCGAGTGGTTGGTGCAGCTGAACTGCACCGTCATGGACGACGAAATGTACATAACAACATACGCCAATTGGATTCCCAGCCTGGACGTTCCGGAAATTTTCTGGAAGAAAATTTTTATCAAATTCGTCAAGAAGTACTTATTGTGGCAGGCGATCTGCTGGCTCGGCGAATTCAGAAAGCTGTAGATAATGACCGGAACCATCAACCAATGCGGTAAAGCTTCATTCAAATAGAATATTATTACTATTTCTTCGAGTTTCGCCTTCGGTTCATCAGTGCTTAAAGCAGTTGAACTGCCATCTCGTGCCTAGCAGTTCAACTTAAACCGCCTAAACTTCCAATGTCTTGCATGATAAAAAGCATCATTCGAACAACATTTTGTAATTTTTTCGTGGTTAAATATTGAGAAATAAGTCGGTGGAGAGGTATTTTTGAGGACGCTTCTTAAAAATCATGATTTGCGGTGTCCACTGTATCTCAGCGCAGACTAATCAGAAGTGAACAAATGAATGCAGCATAATTAGAGCAGATGTTTTTCTAGACCCCAACGTTCCTGTTTGATTTTTTTAATTTTTTTTTAATTTTTGGTGGTTGTTCAAAGTGAAAACTTCGAATTTTCACAAAAAAATCCGCCATTTTGTAGCTGTTAAACCTTCCCCAAATAACAAACAACGAAAAGGGAAACGTTGGGGTCTGGTTTTTGTATAAAATGTGTGCAAAATTTGAAAAAGCTGGTGCAATAGTTTTGGAGTAACGATGGACACGGACTTTCAAAACCTGCTTTCGAGAAAAACGTGTTTAAAGTTTTTTGTCTATAAAATCAATGGAAACAATTTATTATTCTAGTGAGCCCCTAGGGTCTAACATTTTCGAAAGATCATATTTTTTCTTTTATAATCTGTTACAGTGAAACATTTCAAGAATGTTTTGTCAAGTTTTTAAGTCAATCGAAGCAGAAATCTTGGGCCTGTGTGCCGAGCTGTTACTTTTTCGCAGTATGAGATAAGCATAGATAAAAGCCCATAACTTGGTGAGTTTTATTCCGATTGGCTTGAAAATTTCACAGAATATTCTTGAAATGTTTTACTATAAGAAAATGCAAAGAAAATAATAAATGATTGTTCAAAAGTGTTAGACCCTACCCGCCTCTTAAGCAGTGATGAGCCGAAGGAGAAACGCGAAGAAATAGAAACAAAATATGTGATTTTTGCACAAACGAACAAAACCCCTAAATGAATATTATTCGATGAAAATGAAATTTATAGCCGTTGACTTTCAGCATATCTCTACTCATTCATTTTATTATGTTGTCGAAGCTCCTAGAATTCATTGTCAATTGAATAACTGTACCTAGTTACTAGAAGTTTCGCTTGTAGTGCCAAGTAGTCTACCTGTTTCATTGTCTTCCATGTCTTCACTGTGGGTAGTGAGCAAGTGCGAATGAATAGGCATAAGCATCAACTCGATAACCAAAACTCTCTCTGATCATAGTGATAAATAGAGGGTCGCGGTTGTCATTTGAGTTTTCGATTATCACCAGCAAGTTTAAATCTATAATTTCCACTGTTCGAAATGTGTTGTAATTGATATATCAGTTATCATGACTTGTTTACCTTTCATCAATTATCTTGAACCAATTCGAATGTTTACATAAACCGCACTTGAAGGCCGCTCTCTCATTCAATTGTAAGAGATATTTTGTTATTCAAGAGCTAAACTGACGGTGGTTAAACTGAACTTCGGTAGAAACAGAAACGAACGAAGGACGAGATAATTCCCATTCGGTGCGACAGCGAAGGTTGTGTGTTAGAATGTGAAGTTTACTTGCAGTGGAGTGATCGTCAGTGTGTGTACACATTCGATTTCTCTTGAATTGTCCTTTTCCCAGGTCCATGAAAGTGACACTCTATATTTTCCGGATCTAACTGGTACTAAGCCAACGATATTGTTTTTGTACCGATTTGTGTGAAGATGCTTTACAATGTATCAAAATCATTGCTGGTATACTGTACCCGTTCAGATGGAAATAACAGAATTATAACAACTGGAGTAATTTGTTTCAGAAATATTTTGTAACAAACTTTGAAATATTTTTGGCTGGCTGTTAAAATAACAAAAATCATAACAAAAAAGACACTAGCGGGAACAAAATCGTAACAGATTTTGAAACGTTTGTATCACAATTATTATTGAATTTGATATAACTACAGAAGTCCGAAAGCAGGGATTTATAACACAAGTTGTAATAAATTAGATAGTAAATTCAACATAGAAAAAACTATATCACAGTTAATTTTTAACATTGTTCCAATCCTATCACATCCATTATCATTAACTAAAATCCAAATGAACGGTCCCCAAACATACCAACAAGGATGGCTTTTATCAGATTAAAGAACGCACTCTAGCAACTCTTCACACGAGTCCATCAGTGCCATCCAGTGCAGTAAAACTTCATTCAATTCAATTGAAACGGAATGTGAAACACACTGACGATCTCTCTACTGCAGTAAACTGCACACTTTGACACACACACAACGTTCGCTGACGTACCGAACGGGCAGCATTTAGTTCTTCGAACGATTCTCTTCAAAACAAAGCTCAGTTTAACCACCGTCAGTTGATCTCTTGAAATAACAAAATATCTCTTTCAATAGTGTGAGAGCGACCTTTAAATGAGGTTCATGTAAACATTCGAATTGGTTCAAGATAATAGATGAAAGACAAACCAGACAGCTGTAATATCAATTACAGAATACACATAAAATAATAGTTTCCTCCTTCAGTTTTCATTTTTAATACTTTACCCCATTTATAATTCTAATCATTCGAACTTACTCACTACCAACAGTGAAAACAATGAAGCAACTAGACTGCTTGACACATGAAACTGAGCAAACAAAACTTCAAATAACTAGGTAGGATTATTCAACTGACGATGAATTCTGGGAGCTTCACTTGAAAATGGCAGCAAATGTCAAATGAATTTGTTTCGTCTGCTGACGGTCAGTGATGTGATGTGATGTGAAATGAAGCCACCATCAGTTCTAGGTCTTGCCAGTGGATGCGAGTAGACTTACAGTAGCCCCGATACGGTTCACACATCCACCTTCTTACTACAGCTGTTATCGAAAAGCGAACAAAAAGGGTTGGGCGGATATGGCAGCAGAGTGACTTACACGTATTCCGCGGGAATAAAAGATGCTTTTCCAACCTTAATATCCAGTGCATGAATGAAGCATATCGCTATTACATGCATGAACCCGCTGATGGTTTGTTTGAGAAGGGCGCGTCAGACTGATGTCAAACCTTCAGAAGGAAACGAAATTCCTTCAAGTGACTTGGGCTGGCTATCCACAATCCCTCGTTCAGTTATCAATTCGTCCGATGCTCTGGTGTTCCCTCCCATTACGTCCCCATGATAAAAACATTATATCAATATAATATAATACAATGTACTACCATATAATTTAATATAATATAGTATAATATAATAATATAATATAATGCAACATAATATAATGTATTTCAAAAATATACAATAAAATATAACATACTATAATACAACATAGACGAATCAGCCTCCGACTGAAAAGCTATCAATTCAAGAAAACTGAACTGAACTATATTATAAATACGGTGCAATATAATGTAATACAATTTAACATAATACAATATAACACAATATAATATAATATAATATAATATAATATAATATAATATAATATAATATAATATAATATAATATAATATAATATAATATAATATAATATAATATAATATAATATAATATAATATAATATATTTATTATTTATTTTCAAACTAGTACATTATTATGTACTATGTCGTACAATACTGCATCGATGAAATGTCGTACAATACTGCATCAATGCATTAAGCTCTAATCAATCAATATGTTAATATAGAACCGAGGGCAATTTTTTTGGTATTGGTAAATTTTGTCGAAAGTCTACGAGCAACTCGATTTTCAGGAGTCTGCAAAAAACTATACGAAATCTGCAAATATACAGACAAATCTGCAGACCTGGCATCTCTGCCCAACATTGACAATAAAACTGCCTCCTGTAAAAACCCTAAACAAGATGAGACAACTTGCATTGCGGCTCTATTGTCTGGTCTCGGGTGCGACTTGTACTCTTTTTTTTTACTACAGGGCTCATCGTTTTCGCAGTGTTGGCGTCATTGTTAGATAAAGTAGTCAAATGAAATATTATATCAAAACAAACGATTTCACTCTTATTGTAGGTCCACGGCTAGGTTTGTTAGAATATAATAACATCTTCAATAAATTGAATGATTTATGATTTTTTTAGTACGAAATGTTTGCTAGTAGAACGGTAATTATAAGAATTTTTATGCAATAAAATGACATGAATGTGTGAAAGAATTTGTCTGCACTGTCCATGAATCAACTTTCGTCTCATCTTGTTTTAAGTGAACTTCACTCATTCCTTGTTCGACAATTAGGTTTTTTACCGTCACTGCTAACCTCAATCGGATGAACACTTTTTGACAGTCCAGCAGTACTGTTTGTAAACAGAAATTTCTTTTGTTTGTTTATTGACAAATTGGATCAGACCATTTACGGTTCGTATCGCCTAAATAAAGTTTTAAAACATTTGTTCACGATTGGATACGGTTCGTTTTTAATATTTATTAAATAAAAGAGACTAGTTGCAAAGTGTAAAGATGATTGTTTTAGATGTGCTCTTCGATTTTTGTTTAAGCTTGTTTGTAAACAGTACCGCTGAACTGTCAAGGATGAAAACCTGTTCATTTGTGTCGTCACGATAAAAAACCTAATTAGGTTTTGCACGAACATGACATAACCTCACAAAAATGAACAGAATGAACTTTTTCTGACAGTCGACGTGTACTTGTTTACTGTTTAAAAGTTCATTCGAAGTTCATCGTTCGAATGTAAAAATTGAAAGTCGCCTCACACTCAACAGATTAATACATATATCGCTCCTTTATGCTGGAAACATATACAGGGCAATCTTTTTAGTTATTTTCACTGTGGAATACGTTTTTAACAGGCACTTTTTCGTCATTTTTTTAATTTTTAACTTGCAGTCGCAAAACAAAACAAGTACACGGCAATTGTCAAAGATGAACTTGATTCATCGGCAGTTCATTTGTGTCGTCATCGTGCAAAACCTAATTCGATAGTCCCACGACAAAGGGACCCAACCATAAATGAGAGCCTCTCTCTGTTTACTTTCTCTTTTGACTATTACGGAGCCAGTACTTCAATTTCTTGTGGATTTAACTGAAATATTTTGTGAAGAGTAAGGCGTCATATATAAAATTAATCAGGTAAATCGTTAAAGAAAAAGCAACCAAAGAGAAACCGTCACCCGCAGCTTGGCCCCTCCGCCGCGGGACCATCGAATTAGTTTATCAGATTGAACATAGTAACTATAGTGTGTGTTGTATATAAACACCGAACCGTATTTTTGCACCTCCCACCAATACATACGAACTTACAATCAGAAATATAATAGCTAGATTTCTAGATCAAAGTACATTTTACAAAAACAGAGAACTTGACGAGCATTGTATTCTTTATGAATAAAGATATGGAACTCTCTCACCCATTTTAGCATATACATATTGTCAAAAATTTGACAAAGAAAATTAGTGCTACTCACAAAGTAAACATCAAACCAATCAATAACGTTTGAGCTGATAAATCTTTGTGTGTGTGTGTATGTAACCTAAATGTGCACTCGATCTCCCGAAGATGGCGGGACGAATTTTCACAAACTTATCATTTAATTAGCTTGCTTTTGAATTTTACTACGATCAAACTAAAAAAAAATTAATAAAATAAGAAAAAGTGCTCTCGATTTTCTCAAAGATCGCTCAATAAATTTTCACATATTTAAGTTTAAATGAAAGGTCTTACGATTCCATACAACCCTATCAATTTTCATCCAGATACGATTTCCGGTTCCCGAATTGTACGCTGATAAGTAAAAAAAATGTTTTCAAGAACGTGAAAGCACTGAAAAATCGAGCGAAATTCTTTCAACTAGCCATATAATTCTTCAATTGAACAGACTGTGTTAGTTGATGACTAAATACATTAATTTTGGGTATACCGGATCTTCGGTCCCAGTTCCGGAAGTGACGAAAAAAAGTGATCATGTACTACCGGAAATCATTTCAATTTTTTGGAAACGACTGAAAAAAGTTAGATTCAAATGAAAGGTATTATGTTCTCATAGGTATGAGTGTGATATTGCAACCCGTCATGTTTACAAGGAAGAATTCTTAAGTTGGCACAAAATTGTTTCAATTTGTAGAAAACAATGTCAAACTTCAATTACATATCATCATAAGAGATGGATCAGTAGATTTTCACATATTTAGACTCAAATGAAAGGTTTTATGGTCTCATAGACTGTTATTCTATTGACTTTTGTTGGGATGCATTTTCCGGTTTCGTAACGACAGAGTAAAGTGTGTACAAAATTGATACCGTCTCGTAGAGTGAAAATGCAAAAGAAAACGAAGAATTCCTGTAAATTTGGCTCAAAATTGTTTATAAAATGGATAGATTATATTCTTATTCAAGATTCGAATAAAAGCTTTCTTGAAGAATCCTTCATTTATATTTATGAAAAGATGAGTTATATGAGAATTGTAACGCATATGATGACCATGATAGTTGCGCATGAAAAAGGTTTTAAATTTTCATAATTCATATTTCTTAATCACGATATCATGGACAGTGATCATGATAGCAATTTTTTTCATTGGGATGTTTTGCGGCTCTCCCACGGCGGAGATAAAGTTGTGAGCTAGCAACGAGCTTCCATATCACAATAGGCAAAGATAATGTTTTCCGATCTAAAAGTTAACTAAAATGCTATTTGCCACAACAAGTCTCACCATAGAATTTGCAGTAAAACTGTTTAACACAACATTCCGAAATTGTGCTAAAATCAAGCTCTCTACATCCGGGTTCAAATGCCAAAAAGTGACACAGAAGAGTTAAAACAATTCTCATTCGAGATGATGGCTTAAGTGCGGATTGTTGCAAATAAAACTCCAAACCATTGAGCTAACTAATGAGATTAACACTTCCCTTATTAGTTCATCGCTATTGTCCAGCGCTGGGGAATCGCTTGTTGGTGAACCCACGTCCATGGCGACATTCCAAAGACCAGTAGTTGTACGTTGCCGTGAAATTCGATCCCGAGATCCAAACTTCTTGGCCATGCGAAGCGCTGCAAGAGCGCAGTCTACCGACACCTACTTTCAGGTTCTCGGTTATTTCGCCCGTCCTTCTGGTTGGCCGAGTTGACATCCGATTGTCGATCGAAAAGCTATAATTTTCATGTCAATCACTCAATTTTGCAGCAACACCTTCGGTGAACCTTCACGGGCCCCCTAACTTAGTGTAGGTTTAACAGATCGATGGAATTTTATTCCGGACAGATTGTTGGCACATTGGTTAGGTTGGAGTTGGGCGAAAAATTATTATCTAAATGAAACAAGAAACCTTGAACGTGGGTTCTAGAAACTAAATAAAATCAGCAACAGTATAGGCAGCTTATATTTTTAAACTTCTATAGACTCCTTGAATTTAGTTTGCTGCCAACCAGACGAATGCTAAAAAGCTAATGAAATTACAATCGCATCGGAAACGAATCTTGTTGGAAAGTATGTGCAAGAATAAGGAAGAAAACCGGTGAAACAATCCAGCAGACGCGACAGCCAGAAAAGTTCCAATAAATAATACCTGAAGCGTATTGAACTATTTATATTAAATTCAATTACATATTATCCAAGCAATCGAATGAGTCATCTTGGGTTGCTGTTGGTCGCGCTTAAGTTCACAGGATTGTTGGCAGCAAGAGACAGATAAACGACACACCAAGACCGCAATCGAGAGGGGGAGTAGAACTGAGTGCAATGGACAGCGAGGGCGCGTCAACGCCGTGTACACGTAAATTGGTTTCCAAGCTGCTCCGTAAGATCACAGCCAGGAGAGATGCTTCACGTCGCACAACTTTTGCCGGTAATCGGCAGACAGGTTGAAGTTAGCCCATTAGTCGGTTCTTTACCGAGATTCGGACAGCATTTTAATTCAACAAAACAAAACCCGTCTCCTGATCCTGGCTGGGCGGACGCTAGCAGGCAGAGAAAGAAGAAAGAATGGTTATTGTTATTTGTACCTATTTATTTATCTCTTCCTCCTGTTGACTGGTTTTCTGTTTTCACAGCAGCTCATGTTACCCTAGCGGTAGCTGACCGACCGACAGCAACCGACGTAATTGGCTGCTGATGCCAGCAAACGCAGTTCAATTGGTTGCTACTATATCTGAGAAAAAAAGGTATTCTGAAATCTGGTAAATTTCAATTCCAATTAATTGTAAAATTGAAGAAGGCATTATCCTCAAGTTTTACGAAAACAAAAACTGTTTCATTAATATTCAAGAAATCCCGAAGTCAGCACGCTAATCACTCGAACCGTTACCAGTTTGCTCTGAAACCTGCATCATAAAAAAACAATGATTATGTCATAGGGTAATAACCAATACTGCACCGCAAAAGGAAGTTCACTTTGGGCGCCTCATTTGCATGTTGTCAACAAACTGTTACCGGTAGTCGAAAATAAACCCATTGTAAACTAAGCACCGTTTTCATGGGAGCCCGGAAACCGATGCGAAGCGAAGGCATTGTCTGCAAGGCGACGTCGATGCAAGCACCAACCAGTCAGCGATAGCCCATCTGATTAACACCAGCAAGCAGGGACGGGGAATTTGCATGGTAATACAAAAGTCGGAAGCACTTGTCATTTTCCGGTTTCCATCGTGCATCGATCAGCTGACCTCAACAACCGGCCCGGTAAGCAACGGTTTGATCCGTAGAAATGATATTCAAATCACGACTTAACAGTTAATCACCTTTCCTGTACGGTAATGCCTCGAGCATAGTTAAAACATGGAAAAAAAAGTCAACAACACATACGGCATAAAACATCAAAGCAACTAACGTGTTAAAGTCAGTTCTGAAACTTATCAAACATCGCGTTGAACATGCTGCGGGTTGTTTTTATGGATTCTCCTTCTTCGCATTTCGTCTTTGGATTCAAAATTGGGTGTGCTAGCGACGGCAGTCGAACGGTTCGTACTGTCGGACACAATGACCAGTACTATTGTTTTCTATAATGAATCAATGAAATGATAGTCGTTGTAAGCTTTCTCGGGAAATTTACATTTACTACATCCTAGGTTATAGCGGATTTAAGAATTTTTTACACCGCTTTTGTTTCTCCAGCACTTTTCCATTGCGATTTCTTATATAAAATGTCCAGTCTAGGAAGCATTACAAAAACAATTTTTTTGCTCTGGTTTCTGCAAATCAAATTTTCTGAAGCGACCATTCGAAGTCCTTTTCGAATTTGTGCATAACATGAGCTTCAATTAGTTCCAGGACTGATACATTTTCGTTTTATGTTTCATGAGTACGAACTAAAGCGGGGGTTCGTAAGTTGAGTTAGTTCCTTAAAAAAATTTACGTTATTTGGAATTAACATCGTAGAAAAAGTTTACGCTATTTGTGATTTGGTTCCTAAAAAGGAAAATGCTCTTCGAATCCTGGCCCTGATGGCCCTGGTCCCGTCAACTGTGTTAAAAATGTGCTCCCAATATCGCAGCTCCATTGGCCAACGTTTTTCAATAGCTCGCTGTCATCAGGCATACTTCCAGACATCTGGAAAACTTCGCTATTATTCCCCGTACACATAAAAGGTGACAAACATATAATCCCCAACTATCGTGGTATTGCGTCAGTCAGTGCACCTTCTAAGTTGTTTGAGCTGATGTGCATGAAATCACCTTTGTAGCTCATACACGGAAAGAAATCCGTTACTGCTGTTATGATTAGAAAATCATAAAACCAATCATTTTAATTTATCATGACATCATGACCATTACCTCTCTGAATTGTGAAAATTAATTATGGTTCGTAAATGCGTTACTTGAAGAATGCATTTCTTTTAAAGCTCGTAACTCTATTTTTCTACCCGTATATCACTTTGAACCCTCTGCCTCAAGTGATGTGATAGATTAATAGATTAATGGTAAAGCAAAAAGCAGACATTGAAAAGCAAGACCTACTGAAAATGTTCACTTGATCCTGAAGCATGTTATTTAATAATCGTGTTGGTCAACCTGCTGATAGAGAATGAAACTTAACATAAAAATAAAGATAATGAACCGAAAATTGACATCATAAGAGACTAAGCACGGCTACGTTTTTCATTTGACAAACATCAATGTTACATTTTGTTCGAATGTATTCTTACATATTTGATGTGATCGTTGTTGCTAGAATAATATTCCGAGAGCTAGCGTTTAATTCGATTGTGAATTTAGAACACCATCTAACGAAAATCAAAAAATATTTTGTTCAACCCATTTTGATTAATTTGTTTCATAGACATAACAACACAAGCTGTATTGATGCGCCAGATATTATGAATAAGACGATTTTTTTTGCAAGAATTCGACATAGAGTTTCTTTTTAATAGGTTTGATTCACTCGTGTTTTTTCATACAGTTCGTTTAAGTGTTTAAATTCTGAAACACAAAATTGAAAATTGAAGTAATGAACGCAAGTAAACACGTTATCTCTTGCGTTGTCGTTTTTCAAAAACAGAATATTTTTTTATTTTAAAAGAAGTTCGTCGTGCTTTTCACTGATTTTTTTTTCAAAAATGACCATCTTAGCAAAAATCACACATAACACCTGAATTTATGTTACAAAATTACCATCGTAGCAGAAACACGCCTGAAGTTATACCCAAAAACTTCAAGTGCGTTACGTTTGAATTTCATTGAAATCAGTCCGAATGGATCATGATCCGAGAAATTTTAAATTTAATATATTATCATAACATGATAATATATTATATCCCCCAAATCATGACTCGTTTTGCTCATTTCAAGAATTGGAATTTTACCCGTGGAGTATATATCTACCGACCAACATGGATTCGTTCCCAAGCGTTCGACAAACACAAATTTCGTACTTAATTTCTGAGATGGAGAAGGGTCATCAAAGTAACTATATCTACACCGTTTTATCAGCTGCTTTCGACAAGATCAATCATGATATCGCTCTAGCGAAACTCAACCGCATTGGATTCCATGGTAGATTTTTAGACTGAATAAAGTCCTATCTCGTTGACCGCAAAATGTCGGTAAAAATTGGTGACACTATTTCTAATTCGTTTACCATTACCTCTAATGTGCCACAAGGTAGTCCTGTTGGATCTCTCCTGTTCCTGTTTTACATCAACGACGTAAATCTCTCCCTGAAGTGTTTGAAGCTCTCGTACGCGATGCTTAATTTGATTGATTCGGATGGATTCTTTTACTGTAAAAAAATGTTTTGAAATCCATTTTTTTGTCGTGAATACGACTTACTTTACTATGGGGTGCCTTTTCAAAATTTACCCTCTGAGAGAGTGATAAGTTTTTGATCGTGAATATCTCTTGTTGTATCTGAGGAATCAACATAACTTTTGATACACGCCATCGGAAATATGATCACAATTTTATGATAAAATTATCAGTTGTGTGACATTATCTCAAATAATTCAAAATTAAACTTTTCTGAAATGTTTGGTATAAACGAGTATCAAAGAGGATAATTCATAAGGCGCGTTTGCCTTTCTCGTATTTTTAAAGCTCATAGCTCAGTGATCTGTGAAAGGATTTATATAATCTTAATACCAATAGAATCGAATTTTTTCAATTTTTATAGAAAAAGCATTGAAGTATTTCAATAGTACACTATTGAAAAACCTGTCTAATTCGACCCATGTCAACAATCAGAACGCGTTCTGAGGAAGAGAACAAAATATGTGCTGCTGTACATTAAATCGTTAGAGAAAAATGTTCCGAAAAGTGGTGAATATCGTAGTGAGTTCCTCAATTTGGTCCTTCTGAATGCTAGAAACGAATCCCTACAGCATATTGATAGTTTCTTTCAATAAATTATGCAAATCCGAAATGAATTAATCGACATTACAATTCTGTATGCGGCTATTAAAAAACTACAAACGAAATCAGGTAAAAACAAGCCTCTCAACAAAAATTGGATCAGTTTGGATTCTATCGCCACTGCGAGCAGATGTATTTTGATAGTTTCGTCTCCGACAAGAGCGATTACGTCACAGGTGCCAGTCAATTGCATTGATGAAAAAACAACGGTGGAGAGCATTACACAAAATCAGCCGTTCTAATGGCTCAAAAGTTTTCTAAAGAACTATTAGGATTTGTTGTAAGCAAATCGAAGGTAAATATCCTCAGTTTAGTGCAAATCTAGAACAGCTAGGTTAGATTTGTGCACTTTTCGCTGTGTGAAATTCACAGTAATCTTTGTTTTTGGGAAAAATGTTTAATGTCGTAGAGAATTACGCAATTTGACCCTCCTGAAACGAATCCCTATAGCATATTGATAGTTTCGTTCAATAAATTAGGCCTATTGTATCATTGATCAACTCAGCGAATTAATGTTTTCTTTACTGGAAGATTATAATCGATTGTAAACGCTACATCTACACCAACCATATCAGTATCGCACCCACGGACAACAGTTCAACCTGGAATTAGATGACGGAAGTCAGCGGCATCCATCGGAATTCGAATTCAACTCATCATTCTCCATCACAAACGCTTTCATGAAAGGTTCTTCTCAGAGCCACCATTATTTTATTATAAAGAACTATACTGGTTATTTCATGATATTTGTGTTTCAGAATGTTAAATGTAACTAATTTGTACTTTATTTTTGGTGCATCGTTTCAAAATCTACATACAATTTCATACAATTGATCAACTAATTGATATTCGGAAGTGTTAAGGAACATGTCAGTTGTTTTCGTATTCACGACATCCAGTTATGTCTCTGACATTACCCACCCGCCTTTTTGAAAGCCAAAGAGTGAATAGCAAATAGCGAATTTCTTCTAAGGTTCCATTTGAATTCAATATATCTAATTCGATATTAATAATTTAAAATAAACGTTTTTTCTCTGAACAACGCCCAACATAACGTGTTCTTCTAAACACTGATCTACACTGATTTTTTGAAATAAACCATCAAATAACAATTGCTAAACTTGACAGACTTGGCTTTGGTGGTTCTTTACTGGATTGGATGCATTCATATCTTACTGGTCGTGAGATGTCGTTAAAAATAGGAAACTGTACAACATTACCGTTTATTGCGAGTTCTGAAGCACCTCAAAGAAGTCACTTAGGACCGTATATATTTTTACTCCACTTCAATGATCTGCACTTTTTACTGAAATGTTTCAAACTATCATTTGCGGATGACTTCAAACTCTACCATCTGATCAAAGAACAAGAAGATGCACAACAGATGATTTTTGCAAGCTCAATTAAATACATTCGTGGAATGGTGTCACTCCAACAAGATGGTATTAAAAGCCTCTAAATGCTCTGTCATATCATTTTCCCGCAGGCACTCAGTAATAAGATATGACTACAATCTTTCGCAAAATATTCTTAAGCGTGAATCGTTCGTGAAAGTCTTATGAGTTATTCTTGATAATAAACATAATTTTAAGAATCACATTGAATACGCGATTTCGAAGGCATCGAAACCCTTAGGCTTCATATTTCAAATTACCAAACATTTCGTTAACATACACTGCTTGAAAACTCTTTATTGTGCACTAGTTCGATCATCGCTTGAATATGCGGCTGTCGTTTGGTCACCTCATTATCAAACTGATATTGATCGTATTGAAGCTGTTCAACGCAAATCCATTAGGTTTGCTCTCCGAAATCTACCATGGAGAGACCCATTAAACCTTCCAAGTTATAATGATCGTTTCCGACTGATCGAACTGGATCCGCTGTGTGTTCGTAGAAACGTCTACAAGGCTGTTTTCATCGCTGATTTAATACAATCACATATCGATTGCCCTGATCTCCTACGATTGGTTAACTTTGACATCCATTGTCGCAATCTTCGTTCACATCCATTTTTACGAATCCCTCGTGCTAGAACTAACTACGGATATAATGAACCGTTTCTCAGTATGTGTCGTTTGTTTAACAGTTGCTCGCAGGTCATTGAATTTCATCTCTCGCGTAATGCGATAAAACGCTCATTCAATGATTCCTTAACTATCCAGTAAATAAATCTTCACCATCTACATTGGAAACTAATCAGATTCGCCGAAACTAACCAGTTCGTTCTCCCTCTCATTTTCTTCGTCTTCCACCATCTTTTTGTTCGCTAATAAGATCTACATGCCGGTTCTAACCCCGTCGTTCGTCCACGCTCACTTACTGCTCCCTCAACTAACCTTCTTCTTCCAACTTCATATCCACTTTTCTCTTCTATCTCGCTCTGTAATGCTGTAATATTGTGTCATCAACTAGTTATAGGGTTAGTGGTTTAGCTTTAACTGTTAGTTTTATTTGTTAGTTTTAAACGTAAATGTATCTGTTGGATCATTGTAATATGTTGATACAAAGGATGAGGAGGTTTTATGCCTACTGGAGAGAAAGAGATTGCTAGATTTAATCTCCATCGGGCTTTTCCCTGCTCCCCAAAATAAATAAAATAAATAAAATAAATAAAATAAATAAAATAAATAAAATAAATAAAATAAATAAAATAAATAAAATAAATAAAATAAATAAAATAAATAAAATAAATAAAATAAATAAAATAAATAAAATAAATAAAATAAATAAAATAAACAAATAAACAGTGTTTTGTTCATTGACATTGAAACAATTTACACATCTAAATCCTGTAAATATTTTTTTATGTAAATCACGGCATTTTAGTCTAATTTCGAAATCTAAAAATATCTAGATGGACATTTTTTACGTTTCGTCTTTGACTCATCAGTGCGGCAATTTCTATGTCTTGCATTAGAAAGTGTTCTAAATTCATTTATCGGTTTCCATCAGGTCTCTGATTGTGACAACTAAAACAAAATCAAATATACAAAAATACGTTCAGATTTATACAAAACATTTCTTTATTATTTTCGCAATAAAAGGCCTAGTCATGACCTTTTATGGTGTCAATTCTCTGTCAGTCGGTGACTAAGAAATTAATTTAAACGTATTAAATAAGCCTTACTCAGAATCATGTAAACAATTTAAGTAGTGCAAATGCATACCAAAGTCTGTTTTTCGTCATTTTATTAATCTTTTACACAATCATTACATTATCATTTGATTCAGAAGGTTGAAAGTGATATCCGGTAACAAAATTGTAGTTACGAGTTTCAAGTGCAATACACTCCGCAAGTAACGGATTATCCGGTCAAGTTAAATTTTCTTGGGATAAGAGCTATTGCTCAACCTCAATTACGCGAACTTAATTTACACGAATTTAATTTACTGGACCACTAATGCCAAGACTTTGCTTTGAGTGCGGCATGTACTCGTAGTAATATTCGCAGAAAATTGACATATTGCGATAAGATCTGTAGAAGAATTTGCACATCCAAAACCTCCTCGGAAAATGAATTACGGTCCATAACCAACATAACCAATGATCCATCCAAAAACTACCTGAAGTTCAGGCCAGTGTAACAAAGTGCATTAACGAACTTATCGTTCCCGGTCCATATTCGTGTCCATATTTGCGATCAATAGGACAATTGTGATTGCTCTAGGCCATTTAAAATCTACCTTTAGTTGTAGCTCTACGACTATGAACAGCATTGAACAATTATACATAAACAGTTGAATGTTCGTGGAGATCTTAAGACCTGAGCTATAAATAAACAAGTAAGCAATGTGTAGCTCTAATAGTATGAACCACAATCAAAAATAGTGTAGTCCCTAAGGACAATACTCCAAGTAGTTCTTGGATCTTGGAACATCTCTTAAGCATTTTCATAGTCTCAGAACATACTTAGAGGGTCCTCAGGTGCTAAAGCATCGGACGTTGTAGGATTGTTCGAGTTAAAGACAGTCCCAGAAAGTAGGTACGCAAGCAAAAACCGCTGCCATTTTGCAATGGTTCAGAATCTGTCAATTTTTATGGCTGCGTCCTGTTGTTTACACTCTTCTCTAACCACTTGTGCAGTTGTTTTTTCGTTTTCATTAGTTTGTTTCAAAATTCGTGGACTTTCAGCAGAACAACGTCGAAAAATTGTGTACAAATGGTGCACAGAACGCGGACTGTCACTGAGAAAGATAGCAAAAATGGAAAGAGTAAGTGAAAAAGCCGTGCGAAATGCAATCAGGAAGTTTGGTGAGGATAACACCTTTGAGGATAAACCGAAAACGGGTCGAAAAAAGGTCCTGCTAACCATCAGTTGAATAAACGTATACTGAAGGCGTTCGAGCAAAAGAAGGAGGTTTCATTTCGGGATGTGGCCAAAAAAGTGGGCACTTCGAAGTCAAATGTTCTTAGTGCTTAAGAACGTTTGAATATTCGAACCTATAAGAAGCAGAAACAACCAAAACGTAGCCCGAAACAAGAAGCATCGATCAGGCCGAGGGTTCGAAAGCTGTACACTACGATTCTTGCTGGAAATTTGAACTGCATAATCATGGACGACGAAACCCACCTGAAACTCGATTACAAATCTTTGCCGGGTCCACAATATTATACGGTGCGAGAAAAAGGTGTTAAACCAGACCGATACATCTATTGAAGTCGAAAAATTTGGTAAGAAAGCTATGTTTTGGCAAGCAATTTGTAGCTGCGGTAAGATTTCGAAACCCTTCATCACCACTGGTTCAATGAACAGCGAAATATACATAAAAGAATGTTTACAAAAACGACTTCTACCCATGATTCGAAGCCACAAGGATCCTGTTGTCTTCTGGCAAGATCTTGCTTCTCGCCACTACTCGAAATCAACGGTAGAATGGAATACTACCAAAAATGTCACTTTCGTCCCAAAAGACATGAATCCACCAAATTGCTCACAACTTTGACCAATTGTGGAATTTTGGGCATTAACGAAGGCACATCTTAGGAAACATGTCTCGGCAGCCGAAACCAGTCAACAGTTCGAAAAAGATTGGAAAAAAGTGTCAAAACTTGTCGCCAAGAAGTCTGTACGGAATTTAATGAGAAACGTTCGCAAGACGGTGCGCCAGCTAGTCTACAATGGCTAAGTAGCAAATGTTGTGAATAATATTCTGTTGTTGTAGTCTCCCAAGTAGCATGTTAAGTTGCTGTCCTGTATATTTCTACTGATTGTGCAATTTATCAAGTTAATTTATATTACTATTCTAGGAACTATCGTGTTATGGAAAAAGCGCAATTTTTCTGTGTTGTGCCACATACTTTCAAGTTCATCCGTTATTACGAACATTTATTCACAACGATTGTGCAACTGATACAAAAACTCATGCGTCGATCCCATCAAAAAGGCAGTAATAAAATCAGCGAAAAAACAATTGTGAAACTCGTGAAATCTATTACGTAATGTAAACAAGAAATGGAATGACTTTACAAAAACATAACAAACATTTTTTTTTTCTTTATTTATTTATTAGGCACAGAACCATAACAGTATAACGTTGCCGAGTATCTTTTACAAATTAAAATAATAATAATAATAATAATGATAATAAAATATAATATAATGTGTGGTTTCCCTAACCAGACTTATTGCTAGGTATCATGATTTCATTGTTTATCATATTATTTATGTGGAAATAAAATATAGAACAACCCTAATTACCATCCTTTGCGCTATATTTCGCTCTCTTCGATTTGTATCTCTACTTTGAACTCTGTGCAATTTGAATTATATAGTCAGTAATCAAGATATAGCGCAAAGGACCGGTCCTATTGCTTTTATTGTTTCGTAGATTGGAAATAAAATTGTGAACTCAAGGTCACGGTGTTTCTAGTTCCATATCTGAAAGTTTCCCGGTCTAAGTTAAAGTTGGACGAATCAAGCGGTACTACAAATTTTGGGGGCTCGTCCGGGATATTAATCGTATTTTCGGTAGTACAAATAATCTTTGCAGCATCTAGACCGCGTGTTTGCGGAACTTTTTTGGCTCTATTCATCAGCTTATCCATTGTGGCAGAGATCGGTTGTGTATCGAACAGAGCAAGCTAATCGTGTACAATAGCTTGGTTGTGTGCAAAAATAAAAAGAGATCAAAACTTTATTGTTACAAAAAGAAATTATAAAAAAGTGGATACTGGAGTGCAGTGTAGTGGTGAAGCCATGGATGATCGACCACCCTTGCCGAGTTTCCCGCCTCCTCCGCTGTTTGTGAACAGCACCATGCCTGTACAGATAAATCCTAACGATAACACTTTTGCACGTTTATTAGAGCAATTGAACTTTTCAAATGTGACTACTATGAATCTTAGTCAACAGATAAACAGTATGCGCTCGGACATGCAGGCTTTGGTTCAGGAGAACGCTAGACTGAATGTAATAATTGAAAGCATGAGAGGATTTTCGATGGTTCAACCGACAGGTAGCACTCCGCGAAACGATCGAATGCGCAACCGAAATGATCTACCAAATGGCATGATAAGTAGCAGAATCGATGAACGAAATAATAACACTGTTAACTTATCTCATCATGGTAACCGCAATGCTGACGATGTTGGCGATTACGATGCCGATAACGGTAACGCTAGCCATGACTTTGACAACGGAGATGTACCTTGTGAAAATGACCTTCCATCCCAGCGTTGGAACATTAGTGAAATTGAAGCAGCCTTTACCGAGTTCAGTGGAACGGACCTCTATTCAGTGAATAAATGGGTCAATGATTTCGAGGAGGTTGCTGATTCTATTGGACTCTCTGAACTTCGAAGATTTGTGCTGGCAAAGAAAAAACTAGTGGGGTTGGCAAAACTCTCCTTAAATACTATGAGTTGTATAACTAATTGGAGTGCTCTGAAAACGTTCCTTCGGAGCGAATTCGAATTTAAGGAGAACAGTGCGGTCGTTCATGAGAAGTTACGCGCGCGCAAAAAACTTAGCGGAGAGAATGTGTTGGAATACTTTCTAGTGATGCGTGAAATTGGTGCGAAGGCACATCTCGATATTGAAGCGATAATGACTCACACTATCAACGGGATCAACGATAATGGTCCTGATAAAACCGTACTGTATGGGTCAAAATCGATCGGTGAGTTTCGGGAAAAACTGAGACTCTATCAGCGCTTGAAGGACGCGAAATACGGAAGAGATTCAAGCGAGTCCAATGGTAATGGCGGACGAGACACCGGTTTACGTCACAATCGCTCAAATAATCCGCGAAATCCTGGACCCATCAATAGAACCAGCAACAAAACGAACGTGAGCGCTACGGAAAAGGTAATAGTGTGCTATAATTGTGGGCAAACAGGCCATATCTCTCGTCAATGCCCCAGAGCAAAAAGTGAAAAGACGGTGCATATTTGTAATGCTGAAACTTCTTCAGTTAAGGGAACCTTTATGGATATAAAAATAAATTCGTTTCCTATTCGTGCGTTTTTTGATTCGGGATCGGACGTGTCGCTGCTGAGTGATCACTGGATAAAAAAGCTGCTGTTGTCGGTGGACGAAACTGAAAAGAAGAAGCTCATTACACTGAATGGTTCAGTGTGGACCATGGGAACAGTGCTGCTGGAAGTAGAGGTGGATGATACGATAATACGATTGGTTTTCGACGTTCTTGCTGCGAAGGAAATGCCGCACGCAGTGATTTTGGGACGAAACGTTCTCTTACATGGAGACGTAAGTGTTACTGCCGCTGGTGCAAAATTTAAATTTAAAGAAGAGCATTTTGCACTAAGCATTGTAGTGGACGAGGCTGTTGAAGCACCAGCACACATAAAAGACGTAACAGTGCGCGAAGAAGTGAAACATCTATTGATGGAATATACGCCTCAAAAATCTGAAAATACGAACGTGTCGATGAAAATCGTTTTGAGGGATGAAACCCCCATTCATCAATTACCTCGTCGACTTGCGCCACTGGAAAAGAATATTGTCGAGAAACAAGTTAGAGATTGGTTAAACGAGGGAATAATACGGAAAAGCTCATCGGATTTTTGTAGCCCTATTGTGCTCGCCAATAAAAAAGACGGTACACGGCGTTTATGCGTTGATTATCGCCGCCTAAATAGAGTTATCGTACGGGATCATTTCCCTATCCCGTTAATAGAGGATATTTTGGATGAGCTGTACTCTGCGAACATATTTTCCACACTTGATTTAGAAAATGGATTCTTCCATATACCAGTCGAAGAGAAAAGTATAAAATATACTTCTTTTGTGACACATTCTGGTCAGTTTGAGTTTCTCAAGACGCCATTTGGTTTAAGCACATCACCAACGGTATTTCAACGTTTTATTTACGACGTATTCCGCGATTTAGTACAAAGGAAAGTTGTCATTATCTATATTGATGACCTTATTATTCCCGCTGCCAATGAACGAGACGGATTGGAGAAGTTGAGGATGGTTCTAAGTGTGGCAAGTAAAAATGGTTTACGGATCAAATGGGCGAAGTGCCAACTTTTGTGCCGAAAAGTCACCTGTTTGGGATATGAAGTAAGCGAAGGAACTGTTCGTCCCTCGGCGGACAAAATCAAAGCAGTAAAACAGTATCCTGAACCTAATAATTGTAAACAAATTCAACAGTTCCTCGGATTGACCGGTTACTTCCGCAAGTTTGTGGAAGCTTACTCAATCATCGCAAAACCGTTAACAGACTTGCTGAAAAAAGATGCAATCTTCTGCTTTGGACCGTCGCAGCGAGAAGCGTTTGAAAAACTTAAAGCTGCCCTGTCTACACCACCAGCCCTTCGTCTTTATCATCCCGGTAAAATAACCGAACTTCACACTGATGCCAGTAAAATCGGTTATGGTGCCATACTACTACAGAAATGCCCGCGCGAGAACTTGTTTCACCCGATCTATTACTTTAGTAAGAAAACGCATCCCGCGGAAGAAAATTACCACAGCTACGAGTTAGAAGTCCTCGCCATAATTTCATCTTTAAAGAAATTCCGAGTGTATCTACTAGGTATTCCATTCAAAATCGTTACCGACTGCGCCGCTTTCAAAATGACTATGGCTAAAAGGGAGATCTCTCCTCGTATCGCTGGATGGGCATTGCTTCTGGAGGAGTATGAGTACGAACTGGAGCATAGATCGAGCGATCGCATGAAACACGTGGATGCGCTTAGTAGGAATCCAACGATATTTCTTCTACAAAGTAACGTGATCGATCAAATCAAAGCATGTCAACGACGTGATGAGAAAATTGAGGCTATCACTAAGGCGCTAGCTGTTGGTGATTATGCTGATTACTTTCTTGACCACGAAGTGCTGTACAAAAACGTTGGTGGAGGTAAGCTATTG
The DNA here is from genome assembly GCF_030247185.1 of Malaya genurostris. Classification (NCBI taxonomy): domain Eukaryota; kingdom Metazoa; phylum Arthropoda; class Insecta; order Diptera; family Culicidae; genus Malaya; species Malaya genurostris. The sequence goes on along the minus strand of NC_080572.1, from coordinate 82,774,518 downwards.
GTCGTACCGCAGTCAATGCATCATCACGTGATAAGGCAAATACACGACCAGGGTCATTTTGGGGTACGGAAGATGAGTGAGTTGATTTTGAGGGAATATTGGATCGACAACCTTTCCCTCAAATTGGAAAAGTACGTGAAGAGCTGCGTTAAGTGTATTTTGGCGACTCGAAAGAATGGAAAAAAGGAAGGTTTTCTTCACCCTATACCAAAAGACGAGTTACCATTATCGACGTATCATATCGATCATTTAGGACCCCTAACTGCTTCCAACAAGCAATACCGTTATATCTTTACTATTATTGACGCTTTTAGTAAATTTGTCTGGATTTACCCGATGAAATCAACTACCGCTGATGAAGCGCTTAAGAAGCTCAATGTGCAGAAAAACGTTTTTGGTAATCCAAGGCGTATTATCTCCGACCGAGGGTCAGCATTTACATCATCTGCGTTCAAAGACTATTGTGTAGCCGAACAGATCGAACACGTTTTGGTGACCACAGGCGTTCCTCGAGGCAACGGCCAAGTGGAGCGTGTGCACAGTGTTATTGTTCCTGTCCTGACAAAACTAACATTGGATCGTCCTGAAAATTGGTACAAACATGTAGGGGATTTGCAACGATTCCTCAACAACACCGTTCAACGCAGTATCGGTCGAACTCCTTTTGAACTTTTGTTTGGTACAAAGATGCGTTCACCGGAAGACGTCAGATTAGCTGAAGCCGTCGAGGATGAATGGATAAAAATGTTCGAGAATTCCAGGGAAAGAATTCGCGTTGAAGCGAGAGCGACCATAGAGGAAATTCAACAGAAAATGAAGAAGGGATTTGACAAGAACCGAAAGGAGGCTGAAAGATACGAAGTTGGAGATCTAGTGGCCATCAGCCGGACGCAATTCGGTAGTCATCTAAAGATCGCAGCAAAGTTCTTAGGACCGTACCGGGTTGTCAAGAAGAAGAGAAACGAACGTTATGACGTCGAGAAGGTTGGGGCTCATGAGGGTCCCAATAGAACCTCTACTTGTGCAGAGTATATGAAACGATTTGTGCCAAACGACGACGACGACGATTTCTACGATTGCGAAGACGAGGAATGTGAATCGACCGGCACAACGCTCTAGAACTGTGTTTCGAATATCATCCGAGGCGGATGTTTTCCAGGACGGCCGAATGTGGAAATAAAATATAGAACAACCCTAATTACCATCCTTTGCGCTATATTTCGCTCTCTTCGATTTGTATCTCTACTTTGAACTCTGTGCAATTTGAATTATATAGTCAGTAATCAAGATATAGCGCAAAGGACCGGTCCTATTGCTTTTATTGTTTCGTAGATTGGAAATAAAATTGTGAACTCAAGGTCACGGTGTTTCTAGTTCCATATCTGAAAGTTTCCCGGTCTAAGTTAAAGTTGGACGAATCAAGCGGTACTACATTTATTTTACTTGTTCTCTATATCTGCCAGCACCAGGCTTTCTCTCTGAAATTACAGAAGAATATTAGAATTCACAATAAACTTGTTAATACATTTCATATATTCAATATCCATCATTCCCAATATATCTCTAATCGGTGTGTTGATAAGTTTTCCTTGTTTTCGAAGCTCTTTTAACAATTGGTCCCTAGGTTCTTGATTATTACCGCAGCTCCACAGAACATGGTCGAAATCAGCAAACCCTTCGCCACATGCGCACAAATTGGAGGGCACAATGTTTATACGGAGCATATGTGCATTCAAGAGGTAGTGATTTGACATTAGTCTACTCATATTTTTTATTACGGCTCTGCTGAGGCCCTTTCTGTGAAACCAAGTTGTTATCTACGACTGGTCTTAAGGAGAAACAAAGTCTTCCGAGCTCGTCATCATTTCATTTTTTTTGCCATTCCTGTTTAACGAATTCTTTGATTATTGGACAAAAATCGTTGTGCTTCCTTTCTCTTCCGAATGGTACCCCTTCCCAGGCACCCCGTTTAGCGAGCTCGTCTGCCAGTTCATTGCCTTGTACACGACAATGTGCAGGAACCCAAAGTAAAACTATACTGTACTGCTTTTCTTCTAACTCTTTCAAGCTTTGCTTGATTTGTAGGATAATGGGATCTATAGTTTTGGACACCTGTTTGGATTTCAAGGCTAACAGGGAGCTGAAGCTATCAGTACATATCACATACGATGCACACGGAAGTGATTGTATAATATGACATGTGCGATATAAAGCAGATGCTTCTGCAGCGAAAACTGAAGCAAATGAATCTAATGGCGTTTTCGTTTTTAATTTGCACTACACCGGTGCAGTGCTACACTGAGGCATGAATAAACGAACAAAAATGACGAAAACATAAACAGTAACCATTGACTACAATTAACGATTCCATTGCACAGAGCTACACCAAACTTTTGATGAGTGCTACACCAGTGGTATCGGTGCAGAAAAAGTGTAGCACTGGTGTAGTGCAATTGGTAAAAACGAACGGTTTAGGTGCAGCTTTCGCTACACCGGTGTAGTGCAATTTAAAAACGAAAACGACATAACTTGCGTTGCTCTTGGATGTTTGTGGAGTATATACCAAATCCGACACTTTCTCCTTGTTTCGATCCATCTGTATAGAACACGTTTTTCTGAGGATAGATATGAACTTTATTTGTGCACAATAACGGTGCCATTCGCCTCCATTGTATTACTGGGACATTTTCAAGTTCTGTGTGTATTGACAAGTCAATGTTTGGTACGTACAAGTAAGACTCAATTTCTAGTTCGGTTTCTTGCGATCTAGCTATTTGTACAATATCTAATGATTGAAAAATCTCATAAATTTCAGTTAGATGAGACTTTGAGCCCATGTTTGCAAGTGTGTTTAGGGAAATTAACAAATTGGGATCACGATTAGAATGTTGAGTTAGAAATCTTAGATTGAGTTCCATGAATCGAAGTTTCAACGGCTTAACTCCGGATATTACCTCTAGCGACATCGTATGTGTTGACATCATGCTTCCGAGGCACAATCTGATGGCTCTATACTGTATTCTTTCTAGTTTTATAATATGACAATTCGCCGCACTACTAAATGCGATGCACCCATATTCCATTACGGATAAGACTGTTTTTTTTTTTTTCATAAATACGTTTATTTCTTAAGGCAGTTTACATAAGTTTTTCTTCGCCGTAGCATCACTTTTTCATAATATTCTTATCCTAATTTAATTCTAACATAGTCACAACGTTTTGCATTTATTAAAACATATTCTCTTATTACTTAAATATCATCTTAGGTAACTCGTCATTAATTATGAAATCTACTCGGAAATATTATTTGAACCAAACGATTAACTTCTAGAAATTATAAAATAAGCTGTTATTTTCAGACATTTTGTTAATAATTTCATAAACTGTTTCGAGTTTGTTTGTATCATTACATTATTTTTATTCTAATTTAGCTATTGGTTGAACTCATGGACGCAGCTGGGATCAGAACTAAGTCTTGAAAGGGGCCTTTATTAAATTGAAACTCCAGTTTTCTTTATGAAATGATAAATAAGTTTCATGTATGAAAGGTCACGACAAGCAAGAATGTCTCGAACTGGGATATTGGATAGTCTACCTTGGGTACGCAAAGAATTTATTAGTTGAGATCTGACATCACGATACTCCACGCATGTCCAAACGACATGATCAATATCTCGATAACCTTCGCCACAAGCACAATGATTAGTCTCGGAGAGCCCAATTCGAAGGAGATGTGCATCTAACGTGTAGTGATTGGACATGAGTCTAGACATCACACGAATGAAATCTCTACTCACATCCAGTCCCCTGAACCATGCCTTTGTCGATATTTTCGGAATAATTGAGTGCATCCACCGACCCAGATCATCTTTATCCCAAGAAGCTTGCCAGCTGGCAAGTGTTCTTTGGCGAGACGAGCTATAGAATTCGTTGAAAGCAATTGGTCTCTCATAAATTTCACCCTCAATAGCACCACGTTTGGCTAAAATATCGGCTCTTTCATTGCCAGGAATGGAGCAATGAGCCGGGACCCAGACTATAGTGATTAGATAATTATTGTTCAATATGTCGTTCAGGCACTGTTTTATTTTGCCCAGGAAAAACGGTTCAGTCTTGCCAGTCATGTTTGAGCGAATGGCTTCAATTGCACTCAGACTATCTGTGAAGAGGAAATAATGGTTTGGAATTAATGTGACGATTACACTCAAACTATATTGAACTGCTGCTAGCTCTGCTATATAAACAGATGCAGGTTCTTGAAGCCTAAATGAGGCCGAAACATTATTGTTGAACATACCAAACCCTGTCGCTTCTTCAATTCGCGATCCGTCCGTGTAAAACATTTTTTCAGAGTCAATATGCCTGAACTTACTTGAAAATATTTTTGGGATTTCCGTCGAACGTAGATGATCCGGGATTCCACGCACTTCGCGCTGCATGGATGTATCGAAAAATAAAGTTGAGTCAGGGACATTTAGGAGGCTGACACGGATAGGAATATATCTTGAAGGGTTGATTTCCTGTGACATATGGTTAAAATATACTGTCATGAATTTTGTTTGAGATCGAAGCTCGACTAGTCGTTCGAAATTATTAATTACCATGGGATTCAGCACCTCACATCTTATTAGCAGGCGTGATGAAAGCTCCCAAAATCGATCTTTTAATGGAAGAACTCCCGCCAGAACTTCAAGACTCATTGTATGTGTCGAATGCATGCACCCTAAAGCAATTCGCAAACAACGATACTGAATTCGCTCCAGTTTGATAATATGAGAGTTTGCAGCGGAACGAAAGCAAACGCATCCATATTCCATCACTGAAAGTATCGTTGTCTGATACAATTTTATTAGATCTTCCGGATGAGCACCCCACCAAGATCCTGTTATTGTTCGAAGAAAATTTACTCTTTGTTGGTATTTTGTCATCAGAAACCTAATGTGTCCTCCCCACGTGCATTTGGAATCAAACCACACCCCGAGGTATTTAAAAGTTAAAACCTGTTGGATCATTCTTCCCATCATATGGAGCTGAAGCTGCGCGGGATCATGCTTTCTTGAAAAGACGACTAACTCTGTTTTCTCCGCAGAGAATTCGATACCAAGATGAACAGCCCAATCGGACAAGTTATCTAAGGTATCTTGCAATGGTTTATGCAGATCAATAGCTTTGGGTCCAGTAACTGAAACCACGCCATCATCTGCCAATTGTTATAGTGTACATGGGGTTACTAGACAGCTGTAAATGTCATTTACGTAAAAATTATAGAGGAGCGGACTGAGGCATGAGCCTTGCGGGAGACCCATGTAACTATTTCTGAGTGTTGCCAAATCGCCATGTGAAAAATGCATGTGTTTCTCTGACAAAAGGTTGTGCAAATAATTATTTATAACCGCTGGGAGTCCATTTTGGTGAAGCTTGTCTGAAAGAACATCAATGGAAACTGAATCAAATGCTCCTTTAATGTCTAAAAATACAGATGCCATTTGTTGCTTTTGAGCGAAGGCAATTTGGATGTCAGACGAAAGTAATGCAAGGCAATCATTCGTCCCTTTATTTCTACGGAAGCCAAACTGAGTATCTGACAACAAACCGTTCGTCTCGACCCAAGTGTCGAGACGTCGTAGAATAATTTTTTCGAACAATTTTCTGATGCAGGACAACATCGCAATGGGTCTATATGAGTTGTGATTGGAAGCTGGTTTCCCCGGTTTTTGAATGGCGATAACTTTCACTTGTCTCCAGTCAGGTGGAACAATATTTTGCTCAAGAAACTTGTTGAACAATTCCATCAAACGTCTTTTTGCGAGGTTGGGCAGATTCTTCACCAAGTTGAATTTAATTCTGTCCAACCCTGGAGCGTTATTGTTACAAGACAAGAGTGCTATAGAAAATTCCATCATTGAAAATGGGTTATTAATAAAACCATTATTTGGAGGAGATTCCCGTATAATGCTCTGCGTAGGAACAGAATCTGGGCAAACTTTCCTAGCAAAGTCAAATATCCATCGGTTCGAGTATTATCACTCTCATTGCCCACGGTACGATTCCTCATTCGTCTGGCCGTATTCCAAAGAGTGCTCATTGAGGTTTCTCTTGACAAACCTTCGACAAAATGTCTCCAATAGCTACATTTTTTGGCTCGAAGTATGCTTTTGTACTTGGTTTCTAAAACCATAAGTTTTTCAAAATTCTGAGGAGTTCCTCCTCCCCGTTTTAGAAACGTCTTGCAAGCATTTTGTTTTGCGAGTTTAGCCTCTGAGCACTCTTTGTCCCACCAGGGGTTGGGAGGCCTTCTGTTAGTCGTTGGCCCAGGAAAGCGTTTAGTTTGGGATTGTTCTGCTGCCTCCAGAATCGAACAAATGAGGAAGTCATATTCTTCAAGTGGAGGGAGCTCTTCCATTGAATTCAAAATACTAGAGATACTACTTTGGTATTTAATCCAGTCGATATTTTTTGTCAAATCATATGGAATACTAGCGGAAGTAGCAATGCAATTGCTACTGCTAATTGAGATGATGATTGGTAAATGATCGCTACCGTGTAAATCAGGCAGTATTTTCCAGGTGCAATCTAGTCGAATTGATGTTGAGCAAAGAGATAGATCTAATGCACTTGGGCGTGCCGGAGGTCTTGGGATCCGTGTCATGCTACCCATATTTAATACCGTCATGCTAAAATTGTCACAAATGTTTTGTATTAAAGATGATCTGCTATCATTGTAAACGGAACCCCACATAATACCGTGCGAATTTAAATCCCCCAGAATCAATCGTGGTGCAGGAAGGGCTTCAACCATTTCATTAAGCTGTTGCTGTCCAACTTGTGCTTTTGGAGGAATATAAACCGAAGCTATGCAAATATCTTTGCCTTTAATGTTTATTTGGCAAGCAACAACTTCTATACTAGAAGTTGAAGGGATGTTTAATCTATAAAAAGAATAGCATTTCTTAATTCCCAAAAGCACTCCACCATACGGAGAGTCTCTATCGAGACGTATAATGTTAAAATCATTAAAATTTAAAGCTATGTTTGAAGTAAGCCATGTTTCGCATAAAGCAAATACATCACATTTTTGACTATGCAATAATATTTTAAATGAATCAAGTTTTGGCATGATGCTTCGACAATTCCACTGCAGGACAGTGATTGTATCATTTGCGACGGGTGATAAATTATCCATCAAAAGATACAAAACCTGAGACAATTGGCCATTGAGCTGATAACTGCTTCAAAAAGGTTCTAGCTATTGGAAGGAATGCCATTATGAGGGTCTTTAAGGGTTCAGATATATTGAATGCTGAGAAAATCCATTCAACAATTTCCGAAAACTTCAGTAATCCTGTTGGTGGCTGTGAAATGGAGCCCACTGGATTATTATCTTTTTCTGTACTAGATCCTGGATTGGTTTGTGAATTTGACAAACCAGGAGGCACAGTCTTTGGTTTTGACTTTTTTTGTTTAACACGGGGATCTTTTTTTGAAGATGAAATTTTAGGTGTCTTTTTTGGTAATTTGGAGGAAGACTTCTTTCTCTTAACTGACCCTTGGGTAGTGATAAACGAATTACCTTCACTATTTTCGTCAGAGTCAGAGTCCTCTGGTTCCTCTAGATTTGAAAACCCGTTTTCGGTTTCCAAAGGGGGGACATCAATGACCGTTTTAAGCATTTCTGCATATGTGCGCTTAGACCGTGCTTTTAAAGAAAGCTTAATTTTGTCTTTGTGCACTTTAAATGCAGTGCATACTGAAATATCATCATGAGGACTATTCCCACAATAAATACATTTTTCAATTTCCTTGTTGCAATCATTATCTTTATGAGGCCCTTCACACTTAATACATTTTGGTTTATTACTACAGTAAGTAGCTGTGTGGCCGAATTTTTTGCAGTTCGTACAATTCATTACATTTGGAACAAAAAGCCGAACAGGGAGGCGAATTTTATCGACATAGACATGGGACGGCAACGCAGACCCGGCAAATGTCACTCGAAACGAGTCTGATGGGCGATAAACTTTTTTTTCCTCTTCATGAACTACTGAGTACAGTTGTTTGCACTCCAGTATTTTCACACCCTCAAGCATAGAGTTCTTGAAACGACCAACACCATGCTTGAGTAAATCATCTACCGAAAGACTCGCTTCGGTAACAACACCGTCAATTTCGACATCTTTGGAGGGTATGTAAACTTTATACTCTTTATTGAAATGTTCCGAAGAGACAATATCATTCGCGTGTTTCAAATTATTTACCACAACACGAATTTTATCGTTATTTACTTTTATGATCTCTTTGATTGAAGAGTATCGTGATGTCAAACCTTTATTAATTTGAAAAATGTTTAATGGCTTTGATATACGTCTAAAAAAGACTATCCAAGGCCCAGAAGAGCTCTCCTGATATTTTTTCGTTCGTGGGGGTATCGGATTCATGCTAGGATTTACGTCCATGGATTCATCCATTACATTAAAATTTTTAACTAAACTTTAAAATAAAATTTGAAACCAACACTACACAGTACTCAATCAAAAGGAAAAGAAAAAACTTCTACCTTGAAATTGTTGTCTATCTCCGTTGCACTGCCGTGTAGATCCTCGTTGCTCTAGATGTTCTTGTTGGATGTATCTGGACGTTGATACAATGCTGAAGCTCACTGTAGCGATAGAATATGATGTGATGCTACTGCTACCTGACATCCAGCACCACTCGAATTCCGATTTGCTTTCGTCTTCGCCAGCTGTAACCAGCGCAGGTCACCGGTGTATACCTGCGTGTTGTATGGCAGTGGAAAGACCGAGTTGTCTTGTCTCCTTCTTCCTAGTGCTCCGCACCGATATGCTTCTGCACCGAAGTGCCTTCGCACCGGTGTGCCTTTGCACTCTCCTGCTTCTATGTGCCTTTGCACTCTTCCTCTTCGATGTGCCTTTGCACTCTCCTGCTCAGCACTTGTGGCTGTATATTGCGGCCTGGGTAGAGTTTGGGAAACGCCCTTTGTTGTTTCCTTCACCAGCTTGGCCCAGCACTAGGGCTCTCTTATGCAGCACGACTATACGTTTTAACGGCTGCTGCCAACAGGTTTCTACCTGTAGTTCAACCGTTGTCGTATTTAACGCGTGTAAACCAACCAGCGTTATTAAACTGTACGCTTCTATACACAACCTTCTCGGTTGAACGGCTATTACTGAATGGATAAGACTGTTGTTTTGTACAAATTTATCATGTCTGTTGGATGTGCTCCCCACCAGGTTCCACGTATAGCCTTTAGGAAGTTAATTCGTTTTTGACATTTTCGAACTAGGTTTCTAATTTGTACTCCCCATAAACTTTTTAAATCGAACCAAATCCCGAGATACTTATAGACTTCAACTTTTTCAATGTCATGTCCATGCAGGGATAAGTGCACTGTCGGCTTTTTATATTTTTTTGAGAAGATCATCATTTTAGTTTTAGTCGGTGAAAAGCTTAGTCCGTTTTCCGTCGACCAACTTTCTAATTTTTTTAAAGTATTTTGCAATTGCGTCTGAACTATTTGTTCTTCTACTAGATTAACCCATACTACTGTATCATCGGCGAACTGCATTAGCTCGCACCCTTCACTTACGCAGTTATCAATATCGCTCACATACACGTTGTACAAAAATGGAGATAGACATGATCCTTGGGCGATTCCCGTATATGCTGTTCTTTGCTCTTTAACATTGTTGTTAATAAAGAAATGGATATTCCTGTACTCTAGTAAAGTTGATAAAAAATTCGATATACTGGACGGTAATCCTAAGCGATTCAGTTTATGGCAAAGTCTGTCTACTAACACAGAGTCATATGCGCTTGAGATATCCAGAAACACAGCAGCTAGCGATTCTTTTCGCCCAAAAGCAAGATTGATAGCCGTGGTTAGTTTGGCAATGCAATCACGAGTACCCATGCCTTCTCTAAATCCATGCTGAGATAGAGATAGAATCGAATTATCTTCCGCCCATATGTTAAGGCGAGTAAGTAACATTTTTTCAAATATTCTCCTATCGCACACTATAAGTGAGATAGGACGATACGAATTTGCATCTGTTGCGTTTTTTCCAGGTTTCAAGATCATTTGCTTCATTTTGTGTTTCATTTTGATCTCGTGCCATCGGGGGGGACATACATTTTTTGTGAGGAAGTCATTGTATACCTTCAATAATAGTAGTTTTGCATTCGGGGGTAGATGTTTCAATAGCGCGAATTTAATGTTGTCGATCCCTGGTGCGTTGTTCCCCGCTAGCATAAGTGCTGATTCAAGCTCGTTAATCGAAAATTTACCAGTAAGTGTGCTACACATTGCAATGTTGATTTTAAAATCGACTTTAGCTCTTGGTACAAAATCTGGGCAAACTTTCCGAGAAAAATCTTGTACCCAGTCTTCCGAATATTTATCTACGTTGGTGGATCCGACGTCACAGTTTCGCATTTTTCGTGCTGTCGACCATAATTTACTCAACGCAGTGTCTTTATCGTATGAGTCTATGCACTTCCTCCAATAATTTTTCTTTTTTTGTTTGAATAATCTTTTGGATTTGGCTTCAGTTTTTCGGTACAAGAGGTAATCGTCAATTTAATTCGTTCGTCTGAAAGTTTTATAACTTTCTGATCTTTCTGCTAGCATAGCGGAACACTCACTGTCCCACCAAATCGTATAGTTATGCTTAATTACAGTGTGATTCGGAATAGGTCTTGTTTGGGCATCTCTAGCTGCTTGAAGTATATTTGATATTAAGGCATTATGAAGCTCTATCGGATGCTCTAGTTGTGCTAGGCTATCGGTGTGCAAACTTAGTTTGTTGGAGTATGTGGTCCAATTTATGTGTTTAGTTAAATCATAATTAGCCACAGTTGAAAGCTCTTGATTCCTAGTTTTGATTGAGACAACAATTGGGAGATGGTCACTACCAAAAGGGTCTTGCACCACTCTCCATCCACAATTCAACGCAAGGTTGGCCGAACACAAAGAGATATCCAGTCGGCTATTTCTCCTCGGAGGGCAGGCTATTCTGGTGATCTCTCCAGTGTTCAACACTGTAAGATCAAATTCATCCGTTATGTCATAAATTATTTTCGCTCTGCCGTCGTCACTCGCCTCACCCCATGCGCACCCGTGGGAGTTAAAATCGCCTAAAATCATCATTGGTTTCGGAAGAGAATCCAGAATAGTTTTTAACTCAAAAAACTGCATTGTCTCATCCGGCGGGACATAAAAAGACGTAACAGTAAATTGAACTTTCTTAGATTTCACGATTGCGGCAACTGCTTCAATGCGATGTGAGGGTGTTATATGTATTTTCTCATATTCAATATTTTTTTTTAAACCTAACATTACTCCGCCATAAGGCGTATTGCGATCATTTCTAATAATATTGAAATTGTTTAAGTAAAATTTATTGGACTCCGTTAACCATGTTTCGGATAATGCAAAAATTTGTGTTTGATTTCTGTTCAGTAAGGCTTTGAAGTTTGATAACTTCGGTAGAATACTTCTACAGTTCCATTGAAGTATCTGAATATAATCAGAGGTCGAACTATTCATTGTCGCTTGTAATAAACGCTAAGAGGGGCACACACTCAACAATTCTCTTCCAAATGACATTGAGAACGGGCATAAGATTGTTGACTAATTCTTGCCACGGAGAGCCTATATTAAGCATATTACAAATAATATTAATGAGCTCAGACAATGACAAACCGGTGGATCGTGATTCTTGCGCTGAGGTTTCCAGAACTTTTTTTTCCGGGAGGCCTGGGAATTGTTTTTTGTCTTGAAGGTTGGGAGTGATTTTTTTTCGGAATGTAGGTTTCGTGCGTATGTCATTCTGTTCCTGAGAACTACTGGGGCTTTTATTGGTTCTCATTCTTTTTGGAGGTACTTTATAACTACATTGACCTACTACGTTTGCATTTGACTCCTCGGGGGTGTCAGCAAGGATTTCAAAAGGATTTTGATTGGTTACCGTGTCAGAATTACTTAAGAGTTCTGCAAAAGATAGTCTTGACTTTGTAGCCATTTTTTTACGCATAATTAGAGTGCATTCTTTATACACAGGGCAAGATTTTACATCCGTGTGAACAGATTGGCAATGGAAACAAGATTTTTCTTCAATAATGCAGATAGTATCAGGGTGCGATTGCCCGCATGTTCCGCATCTTTCTTTATTGTCGCACAGTTTGGCTGTATGGCCGAATCTTTTACACTTGTCACAAAACATAACTTTAGGAGAATATAATCGGACCGGGATAAGTACTTTGTCGATTTCAATGTAGTCTGGGAAGGCTGTACCTTCGAATGTGATGCGAAAAGAAGAGCAGGGAACATACACGCGAGATTCATTTTGTGTTTGCAATGTGACCAATTGGTTAACGTCCAAAATTTTCAGTGCAGGCACATTTGGGTTACGGAAACGGCCTACGGCATTTTCTATGATATATTTGAGGCTCAAACTAGAGTCTGTAACTGCTCCATCTATTTCTACAGCCTCACTTGGTATGTATACCCGATATTGGCTAAACCGTCTATCACTCACTATTGCGTTCGCTTCAAGTCGATCTGATAATGTTACTTTTAGTTTCCTTAATGACACTTTACGGATTTCTTTCACTGTTTTATATTGCTTATGTAGGTCTCCTGAAATTTGCAACAAGCTTAGAGGTTTTTCCAGTTGTCTGAAGTATACTAAAAAAGGCGACTTCGCATTGTTCGGGTACCCTCTTGTTCTTATCTTCACTTGCTGGTTATCGGTCTTTTCAGTGTTACGCTCATCATACTCGTCTGAACTAAACTCGTCCATTTCAGGCGAATCTGTACTTTCGCTCGCCATTGTCGCAGCCTCAGTGACAATGGCTTACGAAAACTCTTTGTTAACAATCAATCCGATAACTTTTGACCTTATGAAAACAAAAGGAAATCACACAATAGAACTTATCTTTTGACACTGTTTCGTTTGGGGAGAAGTACTACTTTAAACTTAGCTCTAGAGACACAACCGAATCCGAAGAGATCTCTACGAATACTCAAACTTGAACATAACAAACATAATTTCTAATAAATAAGTTTCACATTTGATTTTCAATACAACTGCTCTCAACACAAACATGGATCTTGTAAAATAATCTGCACATGAAAAATGATAATGCACATATTGTAGAATTAATCTTTTGTGTTTTTGTAAATGAAAAATCGACAAAGAACTGCATTTTTATGGTGAAACATATATTCGTACGCCCGAAATTTTCAAGCGCCTTAGAATTATCGTGCTTTGATGATTGTACACAAATTTCTGTGAAAATAACAGTCTATTATTTTTAATGAGATTCTTCGGAATGGTGTTTAAAATACGTGTATTCAAACATTCTTTAAAATTCTCTGACGATTTTTATCAAACTAATGTGTATTTAAACCTGAAAAATCTCGAAATGATTTTTTCTTGAATATTTTCCAATATGTCATCGATTGTAACAGTGAGTTGGATAGAAAATTACACGTAATGACATATATTATCTAAATAACAGGACAATGTTAATATTTTGGAAAGAACTTCTCCACGTTTTGTTTTTTATTAGATTTAATCTTCTAGTTGAATTAAACAACAATACAGTATAGTCATTTATCTTAGAGGGCCCGACTTTTGTGATACGCACTGTAGGTATTATTTTGGCAAGTCCGTGTGCTGGAGTTGCAAAAACAAGTTGCACAAGCGGTAATATATAACTATGGGAGTAACTACGATGAAATTAACTGAAACCGAATACAAATTATCTGATTGATTTTTGTTTTCATTGAGTATATAACGCTGTATTCTTGCAACTATTATGATAATAATCTCATGTCTGCAAGTTTTGCGTTCAATTCAAACATCTTGCACAACTTTTTTGAATTTTATATCAATGTTTTTCTAAAACTGAAGAATACTGCGCACACTGATCTAAAAATTCATGAGGCAGCCAAAACAATGCGGACTCTGCAGAAATATATTTTTTACAGCAAGATTATCAAGTCGGCTTAGCATTTTTTGTCTTGCGGAGAGGATCAATCATTCCACTAATTTTTCTTCCACAAGAGATTTATAGCAATTTCGACGTATATTGTGCCCGGTACAATTATGGCAGCCGTTTGGAAAGTTTTTGATAAGTTGCACAATTGTTATAGTTACTCTCGTTTCACATGACGATGTGAAATTTTTAGTAGAGCTTCTAGTGAAACATTAACAAGTTGGTGATTTACTGAACAATTGTTTTAGATGTACTTAAAGTTGTTCTACAGTGATTTTTTCGGTAGTATTGTGAAACTTAACAGTGATAGGTTGCACAACCAATTTTAATATATATTTTTACATATACCTAACATAAATAACATTTCTTAATCAATTGTAAAACATCTTGAAAGTCCAATAAGTTACATTTGCTACTTGGGCTAATATTATCAGTATATCGAATGTAATTTGAATATCTAACACTTGTGAATTATTTACAAAAACTTTTTTAAAACTGTCGAGCGGAATTCAATTTTACTTAACTGTTTTTTATGCGCCTTCAATCGAAATCTGTTTATGAAGATATAAAAAATAAACAACAAAATAACTCTATGTTCAGAATGCTCAAAATTATTCCAAGTAGAATGATTTCTCATCATTTTAAATTCATATATCATGAGAATTATAGAATTATCACATCCGATGTTCAATCCCTATATTATTTTCTTCGTGTTTATGACAGTGCATAGAACAAAAATGACTATTCTGCCTTTCACAATTTTCGGCAAAAATTAGTTTTGAAAAAAGTAATATCCTGGTTTTATTTATGTTTCATACACTTCTTGAGATTCCATATTGTGTTCGCCATATTCAAGCCAACATAGGTTGTTTTGTTTGCATTTTCGTTATCATAACGTTGGGAAAACCTACCGATAACTATCGATCTGAATCAATGAAGAAATTATATGTTATAACTCATAATATCTAAGTTATTACTACATCAATTCACATAGTAACGATTTACATATACGCTTACGTATTTACGAGGTCTGTTCAAAAAGTTCCCGGAATTTTTTAATTGCGCGCGTCTGGAGAGTCCGGTGGTCAATTTTTTTTATTGTGTTGGTACATATGTCCCTAATGTATGGTAAAATTTTCAGCTGTATTCATTGTTTACATTCTGTCTTGTAGCGGCTGGTGTAGACGTGTTTTTTTGAGCTCGGCGATTTTTGTTAGTTTAAGCAATGGAAGAGTCAAAGAATTTGTATTAAATTTTGCGTGAAAAATGAAATAAAGTGTAACCAAGTGTGCGAAATGTTACAGAGAGCCTACGGTGAGTCTGCTATGAAAAAAACAAGTGTTTACGAGTGGTATAAGCGTTTCCAAGATGGCCGCGAAGACGTTGAAGACGACGAACGCTCCGGTCGACCCAGCACGTTAATAATCGATGAAAATGTGGGAAAAGTGGAAAAAATGATTATGGATGATCGCCGAATCACTATTAGAGAAGTTACTGATGAAGTTGGCATATCAGTTGGCTCATGCCATCATATTTTTTCAAATGTTTTGGGCATGAAACGAGTGGCAACAAAATTCGTTCCAAAACTGCTGAATTTTGATAAAATTTTTTGGCTAAAAACAAGACTTTAAACATGCCCCAACCTCCTTATTCACCAGATATCGCTCCGTGTGATTTTTTCCTGTTCCCAAAGTTGAAGAAACCCATGAAAGAACAGCGTTTTTCATCCATTTATGAGATAAAGGCAGAATCGCTGAGAGTGCTACAGAGCATTACAAAAAGTGACTATCAGGGGTGTTTCGAAGACTGGAAAAAAACGCTGGCATAAGTGTATTATATCTAGGGGGGACCTTTTTTCAACTAGTATCTAAAACCAAAACTGTGATTAAAGATATGTTAGAATCAAGTAACGATAACTTACAAATGATAGCTAGTTCAATGTTTATGTTATAAAGAAACACTGTTGTCACCTAGTTTTAACCAGCATAACATAAAAAACATGTTCGTGTTCTTGTTGCAACATAGTTGGGCTAAGTGGTATCAGAACTAGTTACGGGTTGCCAATATTGGAGTCAAATAAACTTATTTTCAACTAGCAGCTAGAAATAATGTTGCGATTAAGGTGAAATGTAGCGTCATAAAATGCGCGCAAAATTTTACCCGCTTCAGTTGAACGAACCGTCGCACAAAGCATACCAAGAAAAACGGACACATAGAAACAAGAACTTTTTTCAATGATTGAGCGCAGTGGGTTTACCTCTCGTTATATTGACTTGTAAAAAAGACTGGACGTAATGGATTTTCGAATCTTTCACACTTTGAATATATGCTAATTCAATCGTTATTGTTAATGATTACTCTTACACTAGAGCTATAAATAATGAGTAATTATGAATGACTAACATGAGGCTAAATGTATATGTATTGACCAACTTGCTAACCATGTATATGCCTGAGTTTAGTAGCAAGCATGGATTCTCCTTCAAAAGAACGATTGAAGACAAGAGAACATTCAAGTATTTTTGATATCTTTGCCAGTCGTTCACCAGGCCCTTCCCGCCGATGAGATAAAATTTACGTAAAAGTATTTACTTGACATGCATGATAGAGCGCGGTCGAATTTATTTATCGAATACATTCAATGCCAATATATTCCATTCTAATTGACTGTCATTATCATCTTCGAATAAGTAGAAAGTATTATTTATGTTGTGTCAATAGGATCGTAGCACTAGCCATGTAATCGAAGCTATGCTATGAGTCGGCTGCGAATTCTGTTAAATCAGAAAGGCCAAATTTCTCAAAAGGAATGTAATTCTAAGACTTCCACACCCAGACATTTTCCTGGTGTAGATTCAGTATTCTCCCATTACTGTTCCACCACTCCTTGTCTGCGAAGTCTGTTGAAACAAATTGTCATATTCAACAATAAATGTAATACCAAGACCTTGCAATGCATTGAATTCAACAGAATTGCACATTATTAGCATTATAAATGACAGTTACTTATAAAATAAACGATATCTTACAATACCCATTCTATTGTATTCAACTAGTTTTTATTTCAACAAAAAACCCAATGCTGCATAAATTCGCATCATCCCCGTGGAACGGAACAGTAACCGTTTATACATTTCAAAAACCAATTACGGCTCGGCAAAGCAAAATTTCAAAATTCTAAGAATCGTCTTACATATTTTATGTTATTATATAATATGTTGTATGTATTATCGTCTTACACTATTTTATGTTATTATATAATATGTTGTATGGTATTATACTGCATTGCATTATATCATATTATATTGTATTATATTATATTATATTTTATTATATTATGTTATATTATAATTCTATTATATTATGTTATATTGTATCGCATTATGTTGTATTATATTATATTATATTGTAGGGTTTATTATGAGTAATACTACGTACCTCTGCGCAAAATATAAATTTGTTTTCCTTATAAGTTATCATTTTTAAAGTAACTTTCAACTAAATATCAAGGTCGTCACAAGGTGAGCTTGGTCCTCACTGGATCCTGTTTCATGCCTACACGTGTGTCTGTGGTGACAAATGGTCGATGGAATGCGTTGATGGCAGAATGAGAGGATGAGAAATGACATATAAATTCAAGTAATATAATATCATAGCATATCGCAACATATCATTTTATTTATTCTATTATTTATTATATAATTCATTGTACTATATTATATTGTTTTTTATTGTTATTTTCATTATTATATTGATTATTATTATTATTAATTTGTCATCAATAATAATAACATATATTATTTTTATAGATGTGGATATTATTATTGTTATTAGAAGAGAAATATTCTACTTCCTGCAGTATTGCGAAGATAGAAGAGCATAACTGACACTCTACATTAACTGTTATTTTATATCATGTTTTATAATATATTATATTATATTGTATGACATTGTATTATATTATTTCGTAATCTATTATATCATTTTATGTTATATTAATTTCATTACACTATGTTTCATTGTATTTATCAATATAAAACATTTTGCACGGGGGCGTAAAGGGGAGGGAGCATCAGGGCATCGGACGAATTGATGACTGGACGAGGGATTGTGGATAGCCAGCCCAAGTCACTTGAAGGAAACTTGTTTCCTTCTGAAGGTTTGAAATGAGTCTGACGCGCCCTTCTCAAACAAACCATCAGGCGGGTTCAAGCATGTATAGCGATATTCTTCATCCATGCACTGGATATTATGGTTGGAAGAGCATCTTTTATTCCCGCGGAATACGAGTAAGTGACTCTACTTACGTATCCGCCCAACCCTTTTTGTTCGCTTTTCGGTAACAGCTATAGTAAGAAGGTGAATGGATGAGTCATATCGGGGCTACTGTAAGTCTACCCGCATCCACTGGCAAGTCCTTGAACTGATGGTGGCTTCACTTCACATCACATCACATCACATCAAAGTGTAAAGCACTGGTCTTACAAGTCAGTCAGTTATCGTAAGTTTGAACCTCGACCTGGAAGGCTCCCAAGTGTCAATAGTAGTTTTTTATGCTACATTGTGGCGATCGTGACCATCTGCAATTGTCAAGACGTTGAATGCAATTTATATACGAGCCTGTACATGGCCATATTGATAAGCACTTATGGCTTTCCTCGAGACAGTTAGATGATTTTTGTATCGTTGAACCACATTTTGAAAATTGTGACGATTTTTCTTTGAACTCGATTGTATGATTGATTACAAACAATGTTTCTCACAATGTGTTACAAATTTAACTGAATACTCAACCTTATTTCGAATTACCTTATTAACCAACATACCGCGGAAACCCGGTCACTAGCGACCATTCAACCGAGTGCAATAATTTTCCCATTCGATTGAAAGTATCAATTAATTGATGAAGTTGTCAACCCGGTACTGAACCTGTCATAGTTTCCCACACAGAGCGACACGGACCATTCAGAAACTATCGGCAGTAGTTCCATTCATTCAGTTTCCCTCTCGAGACGAAACAATTTGTGACTTTCTTTCCCATCGGAAAGGCAGCGAAGGCAGTCGGCCCCGTCTGACGACCCCGATATGACGAGCTTAGAAGAAGTGGTGCAGTGGGGAATCGTGACAAACATTATTAATCGATTCATTTTGCTACGTCGTGCTGTTACTAATAATCGTGTGAATTGATATCGATAGCGCCTTTATTTAACGAGCCATTTTCACGCAATCATCTCCTAGATGCGTGGGTCGATTGCCAGTAGCCCTTCGCCTAATGATCGTAATTCAATTATTTTTTCACCCAGACTCGGTACGACGCTTTGGTCACAGCTGCCGTTTCATGCTGCCACCCCCCACCGGAATCGGTCGTACTATTCGGTGTTTGCTTACCAGTAATTACTAACTGATCCCAGAGATCAACGTTTGCAGGAACTTCGCGAGCCTTCATGCGCCGGTTGTGAGCTACAAAGAAAATTTATACTTGCTGCCAGATTAAATAGACGTTATTTTTTAACTACTGCACTAACTCTGCTAGGCTCTACTAGATGGGCACACAGAGAGAGTTGCATTTCGTGATGCGGGAACTGCTGGAGGTCCGTGTCTGTTGGTTGGAACCCCCAAACACCGAAGGCCTGGCAGCACGAAACAACCGAACGACCTACAACGGATGAGCCGTGAGAGATCTCTCTGTGATCAACCATGAAAGCGTACTTTTCATCAATGATCATTGCGGCAGGAAGAGCCGACCGCCCGATGGCAGACAGGGGGGCCTTGATAAATAATTATGAGCTTATAACTATAGCAGACCAGAGAGCCATGTAGCTGCTGATAGTGATCAATTAGGTCCAGGGTCGGCTGTCTGTGGCCGCGTGTCTCTGCGGTTTGCTGCGCGTGTTGATTGCTATCGCTAAGGTTCGCAACGGTCGTCGAAAGGGTTCCCGCTCGGTCAGCCGTAGCTCCAGGTACCTATGTCATGATCCACGCCAACTAGTGCACCTTTCGATCAAAACGACGATAAAGATCGGTTCTGTTTGTTATACCTGGTATCTATCGCCGTGGCATCTCCCCGGGATAGCGCCAAGCGAACACAGCCCGAACTGGGATCTTCGTGTGTGAAACTATTAGTTCGTATCACACGCAACCAATAACAGGATGAACGAACAGGAAAACCGGTGGCAAGCGATCTTCTTGATGGGCAATTAATCCGGATTAAGGCGGGCACCTTTTTATTCCAATTCTGATTGCCCCCCTTCGAGGAAGATGAAATGACTTGATCGCTATCGTTGACAGATATCGGGTAACACGCACACACCGACAGGCACAGCATGGACCAGATCTTGACAAAGGTAAACTGATTGCGTTAAGATGAAAGGAGTAAGCGAGAGAGAGAGAGAAAGAGACAGAGCAAATCGGTCATGATATTTTGTTAACGATAAACGTCATTTGGAACGATTTGGATCAACGAGTCGGAGAAGAGCGGGTAGCGCTCCGTGTGTCACTCCAGGGCAAACCGGAACCAGACATAACTGTCTCTTGGACGACTGGTCATAACCATCCGTGTTAAGATTGTAGACAAGAAACGATCGGTCGTGAATAACAATGAAGGGAGTACTGTATCTTCTATCTAACTATTTGACCAGGCGGGTCGGTGGGCGACTTAACGGTATGAAAGAAAGTGAAGTTGACAAGTTGCTTTAGCTTCAAACAGCTAACGTGAACTTTCGTTTTAAATGGAAATTTTCCATTCCTATGTGATTGAATACTGTGTTTTCGTTTAGAAATTAAAAAAAATTCTACAATCAGCGAAGAAGAAACCTTGCTTTCATTTAAACGAAATACTCGACGATGTAATGATGTTTAGATGGAAGAAAAGCATTATTTCAGAATTATGTATCTTTGGAAACAAATCTTTTTAATTTTCTTTTCAATCGAAAATCGAAAGGTTTCTTCGAATACAAAATATCATCTCTTTCGAGTTGATTTTCGTGCCGGTCGATTGTTCGTTCCCTCAGTATGAAGTGGTGCTATGAATATGACTATATGTAATGGCACAATTAAAATGGCACACTCTGCCAAGAGGTTATTCGATTCAAACAAGAAGTTATTCGACACAAAAATGTGGGCGCGGTCTATTCGAGACGTAACCAAAGAGTAAAACTATTTCATCTAGTTCGTCCTGCAGATCACTAAGCGGGCCGGACCTCATGTCTTCAAGGTTAGGAGTTATGGTGGCCAAATCAAGCGCCAAGAAGTTATACCGCGTGTGGTTAGTACAGTCGAAACTGCATCGTAAAGGCCGCACATTAAAGTGAACGTCCTGGAGTTTTTCAACGGCAATTCCCGCCAGAATAATACGGAGAAATTTCAGAAGGAGAACATAGATATATTTGCTTAAAAGTGCTTGGTGTTGTAGGCAATCTGTAGATGTGGCAAATTCAGCAAGCCGTACATAGGGACCGGTACCATAAATGAAAATGCACGATTTGTTAATATTTAGTTGGTTCGACGTAAAGTCATCATTGTTGACTTCATTTTTTTAATGACTAAAAATCAGATCGAAAATTTAAATGTATGAAACTCACAGAAAGGGCATGTCTGTCGCTGACATACGCAAACATACATACGCAAACACATTTCGTCGAGCTGAATCGAGTGATAGTCTCCGGGGATCCGGTCAAAAATCGGCTTATAATGAAATTTCATATTCGATTTCTAAAGAAAATAAACTTCAAACTATGGAAAGGATCTACCTTCATCTATTCTGAAGTGTGTGACTTCATCAACTTATGTGGAAAGCTGTCAAGCTGATTTTGGTTAGGTAAATTCTAGTTTTCTCTGCATAAAGGTATTTAATTGCCACCATTTATATTTATCGATTTTCTCCTTACCACGTCATTCAGTCACCGCGAACAACTGACGTGAACAGCGTATTCACCCTAACCGAGGTTGCATTGATAAAATCTAGGACATGCGCACTGTTGAATTGTCACCCTCGTACCTAGATCGAACCGTTGGCTGTATCGAAATCACTTCCTCCTGAATGCTGCTTGCCTGGTTCGATTCTTATTAACATCCTCAAATCGCCAAGCCAAAAACTAATCGTCTTTTCGCCAATGGAACGACGACGACGACGACGATGGTGACGACAACACTTCCGGTTGAGCTCGCGAATCTGCTTAAGTAATTTTCATCATCACGATTCGGCTCTCGCAGCAGCACCACACAAAAGTCATTCCGTAGTGAAATGAGTTCCTTCGAGCCCAGAAACGGTAAAGACTGTAATGAAAATGGGGGGAGCGAATCCGAGAGAAGCACAAAGAGAGTGATTACACGTGTCCCTAACACACACCCGAGAAAAGTAACTCTCCGTGCCACGGTCGAATGAGAGGAAACTCATTTCCATTTTTTTCTCCAGTAAGTCGCTGAATATCCTAATCACACAGATAAAGGAAAAAAATTGAGGGGAAATTAGCTCGTGTCCGCGGTCTTACCCGCGACGGCGACGATTCTGGAGGATCATTAGACTGATTGACGGGTTACCGGCTACAGATATCGATCGATTCTCGATGACCTGTTCGCTGAAGGTTACCAAAAAAAAAAAAAATACACATCGTATTTCGCTGGCCGATTGGGTGAAATTCTGGTCATCCTACTGACCATGGCCGCCTGGTGTCCATCTCATTAAGCCACCAATAATGAGCTGACCTCTAGGAATGGCTATTTTTTTAACCGACTTTCGACGGCGCAAATTTGAATTTTCTATCGATCCTTCGGCTGCCGACTACTTGTGGTAGTTAGGGAAAAATTAAGGGGAAAGTGCAGTGCGCTCTTGGACGTAAAAAGGAGAAGAGACTGTGACTGCGGCACGATCCGAGAGAAAATTGGCACGTGCTAATGGGATCCTCCGGCTCAAGGGCCCGTGACTGGGAAAAACTCTCCGCAGTCTTGTTTTTGTTGTTTCTTTGTCAATGAGTGAACCGGCGGAAGCGGACGAAACGTTGCATGAGGATTCGCACAGAAACACGGCGGTCTTGTGTTTGGATGTGAGACAAATTATCAAATTACTTAAGCGTGGCGCCGTTTTTCCACTCGCAGCAGGAGAGAAGGAAAATTTTTCGATTACATGGTGTGCTGTTGGGGTTTCCACGTTTCGCTATCCGGGGCGTATTTTTTTCGTCTTTCGATGTGTTTTTTATCAATTCATTGGCGAGGCGACAGAATTTTCCGGCACCAAGCTGGCAGGTTTCGCCGGATATCGTTTGTTTACGGAAAAGCGGCACGTTGGCGTGCTGTTATCAGTTGACCTGCGCACTCGAGGCTCGACTGCCACAGAGCCGTTCGTTCGATGGTTCATGAAAAAAGTAGCTGAGAGTGTTTTTCTTTGTCTGAATTCTAATATGAATACGATTTTTCAAAAAATCGTCGAGATGTTGTCATTTAGTTTTTCTCTCATAGATCCAAACAAACACACAAAAAAAATGATTTTACTAATTTATCAAATTACGAAAAATTTCTTTTGTAACGATCACATGTTAATTTAGATTTCGACTCGAATTTGCATTCGATAAAGTTACGGACTTGGAATCTCTACGTAAAGAAGAATAAATTGATACTTCAATAACAATGTATTTGGTTTTACGAATGTATTTTCTCACATCACAGGATGGCTTAATGACAGGGCGGCCAGCGAAATACGATGTGTATATTTTTTGTGACCTTCAGCGAAAAGTTCATCGAGAATCGATCGATATCTGTAGCCCGTAATCCGTCAATCAGTCTAATGATTCTCTAGAATCGTCGCTGTCGCGGTATGGAAAAGGCTAGAGTCAAATATCTGAGCAATGCTTGTATACGGATCAGGGTCATTTCGCCGAAAGCCATTTCGCAGAAAGGGTCATTTCGCCGGAAGGGTCTTTTCTCCGAAAGTCATTTCGCCGAAAGCCATTTCGCCGAAAGTGTAATTATGCCGAATTCGTCATTAGTCTTAATATCGTAATTGGAAATGATAAAAGAAGACAAATAAAAAATGATTATGTTTACTCCCGCTTTGTTGACCTACAATCGTACTTCTGATATTGTCCAGAGACTTGAATAATTTTTGTAGGTTTATTCATGATCCTCAGAACGGAATTCCCAAAATAACTTGTTGGCTTTATTAGTGTAGCTATCAGGCAATTGTTTGCGGAATTTTCCGATAAATGAGTGCAGATGGAAAAATGTCTAATGCAGGTTCGCCACATCGTTTGGTTCATATGCAGCTTTGAGTAGACCGGACAAACGAGGCGGTTACAGGTTTGTATGCAAGAGGCCGCCGCTACCGAAAATCGGGAAATGACCCGCTCCCTTGTTGCCAATGCAATGGTTTGTGCAAAATACATATAATTTGTTTCATTTCCTTTGTCGCGTTTCGTTTCCGACTCATTGTTGCATTAGATCTGCTAGTTGACAATGGCAGTTCAATTAGGGCTGTAAATGCACTGATAAGACGAATACGAAACGCCAGAAAGATAATGAAACAAGAAAAAAATACAACAAACTCGTTTTCACCTGAAAGATAAGTTTTGATATGCAATCCCGGCCATTAAACAGTAACAAATAAAAAAGTGGTTATCGTAGCAAGTACTGATATAAGTCTGGTCTCGGTAGTAGTTAAAATACAAAAATTTTCTAACATTTAGTATTTAGATACGATAT
This sequence comes from Malaya genurostris, assembly GCF_030247185.1. Classification (NCBI taxonomy): domain Eukaryota; kingdom Metazoa; phylum Arthropoda; class Insecta; order Diptera; family Culicidae; genus Malaya; species Malaya genurostris. The sequence continues at coordinate 82,749,807 of NC_080572.1, read as the reverse complement.
GTTAAACAGAAAGTGGTGGTTCATTTACAACTTTTTGCCTTTCTCATATAGAAAGGTTATGCAATCGCTGTGAAAACTGACTTTACAATCGAGGCCCGGAGGGCCGAGTGTCATATACCATTCGACTCAGTTCGTTCGAGATCACAAAATGTCATCGATATAATATAAGGTAATATTTCATGTAGACTACAGTCAGATGGAATCAACAAACAGGAAATTATTTTTAGAAAAACAAGCTAGAACAAATTATGCAAAATACAGTCCAGTCAATCGAATAATGCGCCATTACAATCAATACTGCGAATATCTTGACCTTACTATGTCTAAAAATCAAATCAAATCTCAGCTTTGTCGTAGAAATAATGCGTAGTATGTAAGTGAACATTGTAAACAATTTATATGTAGTCTACATTTGCTTGACGAAATAAATAAATAAATAAATGAAATAAAAATAAATAAATGTCTGCCTGTGTGTATGCGTGTGAGTGTATGTATGTATGTATGTATGTATGACCTGAAAATAGCAATCAACTCGGCACACGAAGAATATAATCTTAAAGTTGAAAGCGAAATCAAAGAGCAAATTTCTTTAGCTATGTTAAAACAAAACTAAAGAATAACAACCTTTCTACTCAGACGAACCTAGACGGAAGTACTGGAAATAATAGCACTGAATTTTGTAATTTATTTGCAATTTTTTTTCCAAGAAATATATACATCATATGCCGAAACAGATCGTGACTACTTTGCCTTTATACAGGAGCTTTCTAATGACATCAGTATCAATCAATTATCAAGGAAAAAAATATTCACTGCACTTGAAAACCTCAACGCAGCAAAGGGACCTGTACCTGAAGGAATAGCACCAATATTTTTGAAACACTTAGCTACTGAACTCACAACACCATTACACCATCTCTTCAATTTATCTCTAAGAACAGGAATATTTCCAGAAACATGGAAATCCTCCTTTTTAATACCGGTATTTAAATCAGGCTCAAAATCAGACATACGTAATTATCGAGGAATTGCCGTGCATTCCAAAACTTTTCAAACAGTTTATCAATTATCAATGGAAAAATATTTCAACAAGTAAAAAATTACATAATTCCAAACAACATGGCTTTTTCAAAGATCGTTCTACGTCAACAAATCTCTTGGAATTCATTACATTCACTTTGGAAGCTATTGGAAATTATGTAGAAACTCTCTATACTGACTTCAGCAAAGCTTTCGACAGAATTGACATACCATTATTGCTATTCAAAATTAAATAATATGGCATTGAACAAAAACTTTTGGAATGGCTTGAATCATATCTCACAAAACGTAAACAAATTGTACGCTATCAAAACGAAAACTCCAAATCAATAAATGTCACTTCAGGTGTTCCCCAAGGTTCACATTTAGGCCCTCTTCTTTTTATCTTGTACGTAAACGACATTTCCTTCTTACTCAAACATTTAAAAGTACTAGTATATGCAGACGACACGAAACTCTTTATGGCAATAACAAAAGCTGTAGATGCAGAAGTATTCCAATATGAAATTAACGTATTCAACATTTGGTGCAATAAAAGCTTACTCCAACTAAACGTTAAGAAATGTAATTCAGTAACGTTTAGTAGAAAAATCATGCCTCCTTCTATTAACATTAACATGCAAAATTATTAGAGACCTAGGCGTAATTTTAGACTCAAGACTTACTTTCGTGGAGCATTATAATACAATTGTCAATAAAGCAAATACCTAGTATGTTAGGCTCCATTAAACGGTAAGTTTGAGAGGTAAAGAGTTTTTACCCCCTAATTTATGCTAGGTGCACATAACCAATTTAACTTATTTTTACGTTTCGTCTTAGACTCATCAGGGCGTAGCAGTTTATGTTGAACTGCTACCTCCGACCTGACGGTTAATTCTATTTGCAAATCACTTCTTTGATATTACACCTAAGTCTAATATCAAAACCGACGTCCCGAACGAAACAAGTCTCGGCTTACTAGTCTAAGACGAAACGTAAAATCAAGTGAAATTGGTTATATGCACCTAGCATAAATTAGGGGGTAAAAACTCTTTACCTCTCAAACTTACCACAATCTGTACGGCTAGTAAGCCGAAACTTGTTTCGTTCGGGACGTCGGTTTTGATACTAGACTTATGTTTATGACGGTTTATGTTGAACCGTCAGGTCGGAGGTAGCTGTTCAACATAAACTGCTACGCACTGATGAGTCTAAGACGAAACGTAAAATCAAGTTCATTAAACGTTTTAGTCATAATTTTCAGGACCCTTACACAATACAATTATTATATACAACTTACGTCAGGCCAATTTTGGAATACTGCAGCATACTATGGAACCCATGTACCTCCGTACACGTAGAACACAAACAATTTCTACTGTATGCGCTTCGTAGACTAAACTGGACTACATTTCCTCTTCCATCATATAAAGCGCGTTGTATGCTCATTAACTTACAAACACTCGAAGAACGCCGCAAAGCTACAATGTTTTATTTCATCAACGCCATTATTTCTCAACGAGTACAATCTGAATCATTGCTTTCACAACTAAAATTTTATGCTCATAGTTGCCATCTCAGAAGTCGTCAAATATTCTTGGAAAAAAAAATATAAAACAAATTATGCCAAAAATAATCCTGTTAATCAAATGATGTGCTTTTATAACGGAAACTGCCAAAAAATCGATCTAACTATGTCCAGGAAACAAATAAAATAAAAATTAAAATCAAATCGTAGAAATAATGTATAGCATATAAGAAACCATTGTAACTCTTTGTTTGTCTGTAGTATACATTTGTTTGACGAATAAATAAATATATAAAAAAATTGTTTGTATGTATGTATGTATGTATGTATGTATGAATGTATGTGTGTATGTATGTATGTATGTATGTATGTGTGTATGTGACAAATGTAACTCAATTTTCTCCGAGATGGCTGAACCGAATTTCACAAACTTAGATTCAAATGAAAAGTCTTGTGGCCCCATCCAATTTTCCTGAATATCATTTGAATCCGACTTCCGGTTCCGGAAATACAAGGAAATATGTGCAAATTTATGAAAAATGCGCAGTTAATTTTCTCGGAAATTTCTTAACTACTTTTACAAACTAATAAGCAAATAAAAGGTCTTAAAATTCCTTTAAAAGTTCCCGAAAAGTTGATCCAGATCCGACTTCCGGTTCTGGTATTACAGCGCGATTAGTGAAAATTTTCAATTTCATGAGTATTTTTTCGCAAGCGATGGCAAAACGACGTGCACATTTTTATCAAACTTACTGCTCAATTCATCTAGTTTGCAGATCTAGTTAGTTAATGAATATATAAAACTTGTTTGGGACTACTAGTTCCGGGTTTTCGCTATCGAAAGCACCGGTAATAGTGAAGAAAATCTCCAAAAACGAAACTCGATTCGATTTCTCAGCAACGGTTGAACCGATTTTCACGAATCATGATTCAAATTAAACCTCTTATCGTCTTCAAATATACTGTGCTATTTCATCCTGATCCGACTTCCGGTTCCGAAATTATAGGGCGATGGGTGTCAAAACATTCAAATTCAAAATGACGATGCAAAACTAGTACGCGACGGTACGTGCGACTTTGCTCCGATCGCAGCGTGCTTTGTTCAATTTCGTATAGCGTGCAGGGTTAAATACAATTGAAAAAACTCCAGATTTCAAAAGTTGTCGTCCAGTTGTAGATAGATCCGTCTTCTTTGCTTCTCATATAGAAAGGTTATGCAACCATTGTAAAAACCGACTTTTGAACCGAGGCCCGGAGGGTCATATACCATTTGACTCAGTTCGTCGATTACGCAAAATGTGTGTACAAAATTCTGAAGTTTGATTTGGATCAGACTTCCGGTTCCGCAGTTATAGGATAAAATGGACAAAAAATGAAAATATGTGTGCTTACTTTTCTCACATATGACGTAACCGACGTGAATGGTCTAAGAGTCCAATACCAAACCTTTGAATTTCATTTAGATCCGACTTCCGGTTCCAGGATTATAGGGCAATTAGTGTAAAATTTCCAATTTCAAATTCCTTTTTCACTTTTCTCAGAGATGGCGTGACGGATTTTTACAATTTTTTTTTATTTCAAATAAATGGTCCTGTGACCCTATATAAACCTTCTGAACTTCATTTGGATCCGACTTCCAGTTCCGGAATAATTGGATAAAATGTGTTAAGAATTTTATACCATTACTTAAATGAGCGAAACGGAGAACGAAGTAAATCTATTCAAATGGATCGTCATTATCAGTAGACGGCCAAACAATCCGATTTCGGTTATTCTTCAAAAAATCGAAGAAAATTATGATTGATATGGGAAAGGGATCATTACAGCACTAGGTGGAGTAAAACAGTTTTTTGTGGGATTACACGTCGATGAGCGTCAAAATTTCTTAGCCGTCATATAAAGTGATTATGTGGAACATATAAAAAAAATCTTCGGAGCTAGCTCTCGAACTGCTCCATTTTCTGGTCTTGTTAGACCATGACCCAATGTCAACGGGAGGACGTTTAGAACAATGTGCCAATCACACATTAACACAATGCGTTGGAGCATTTATCAATATTGGAACTTTCGTTTTCATACAGTTGCATAGTTGCGGCACACAAAGGGCTCAGTTTTGACAAGTAGCTGTTTCATGGGGCACAGAGTTTGTGTTAAGCGACTCTCCTCTAGCCCAATGTATTGATTTTGGTTATGAATACCGGTCGGGGAATACCGAAACAGTGGTCGAAAACTCCCGAATTAATGCAAAATCGAAATCAGTTTGTGCCCTACGCACAAAAAAAAATCCTAGCTCCTCAATGACACATTATACTTCAGTGTAAAAGATAAACGTGTTTGGTAAGGAGCAGAATTATTATGTCTGCTTAGCGGATTATTTTGAACTGTTAGGTGGCATAACAGTTCCACATAAACTGTTATGCACTGACGAGTCAAAGACGGGACGTGAAGAAAACCATAAATATTGATATCACAAAGATTGCCCAACCGACTATCACTAACTTTAGATCAAATAAATGCATTTACGATCTCATAGGCTTTTGATGAGTTTCATTCGGATCCGAATTTCGGTCCCGGAACTATGGGGTGATGCAAAAACCGTACAAAACTTTGCAACTTGGTGGATTTAAACAAGTGTTTCCAGTTAATTTTCTTGTTGTTAAAAAAACAGGTTTATTATTCAGAGTACATATTTTGAAGCACTCTTCCTATTTCCTCAAACTTCTTCTTAACGTAAGTCGATGCTTTTTACGCAGCCCACCAGGATTCGATTCCCTACCACGCACATGAGGTTGGAAAGATTTTTCTGGCCCGAAGAGACGAATGACCTTAAGGTTGAAACCTCTAAAATCGAAACTGCTTCGACACTAATTTTGTACCATTAAACTGCTAACAGTTACGACCTCCCCATCCGTACAAAAACAAATGGTTTGCCATACCGAGTCCGTGTGCAAAGTTTCATTAAATTCGGAGAAAGTAAATTCTGATTTTACCTATCTTTTGTGTGATTAATTTCTGGAACTTTTCAACTTGAATTTTATGTCTTCGTCGTTTGTGGATAATTCCTGTGGAAAAATTACTAATGTTTGTCTAAGGTCGTTCACCGGAAGGAGAACTTCGAAAGTATGAATAGTGTCTTCAACAACATGGGTAACATAAATGCTCCCGTTTCATTGGATTAACAAGTAAAAATGTCATCTATATTAAATATTAAACGAAATAACGAATGATAATTTGTAGGTCGACACTTTAGATAAACATTTTCAATATGCGTTATTTGTACAAATTTCATCGTTTATTTTTATTCAATTATATATATAAGTTTCAAATCATAAAATTTTCAAACTATCACATACCTTACTTTTGACAACAATTGGCATGAATTGAATAGAGGTATATTGTTGTAGCTTTATGCAAGTACATTTGTTTGTATGCTTTTATGATCTTTTGAAACTGTATTCTTAAATGTTTAAATTTAAGCAAGGAATTAAAAACAAGTTTTCAATCAAACCTTAAAGTAGAGTCCTGTCCAGTTTATTAGAAAACACAAACCGAATAATTAGCACTTAAAGATTAGAAACGAACACTTTTTTCTTGAACATCTACATTTAATCCTATTTTTCCTCTCAAGAAAACGACTCCCGGTTTTCCACCAAGGAATTCCAGTGCGATTTTCCTTCACCAAGGAAAAAAACACCTCTAACCGCACAAACCTCGTTTCCCATTACTTCTAATCACCAACCGAAAGGCCACATCGGATAATGCTCTCCGGGCCACGTGTACCGGTGCAAATCAGCCACGTGGTCGACCGATTCGGATGCACCTAGATAAACCAACGGACGGGACAGTGCTGCATGTTTATACACACATCTAGATTAGAAATCTAATGAGACGGTATGAAGAGTCCATAACCGGGTGGGATACATTTTCCTTAGCTCAGTTCCACAACCGAAACCCCTGCTGCTGCTGCTGTTTCTGTCATCAGCCAATGTCCGAAGAAGTCCTACTCATCTGACCACTTTCTGAAGTATGCTTCTGCCATACGCTCTACCAGCTGACCAGCTCGTAGATCCTTGCCAGGTTAGAACTAACACATCCTCATGTAGTAAGCGTTTTCACGGTTCCTCTTCGCACACCTGATGCGCCTGTATTTATTGTTATTATCTGGTGTCAAAGAAAAAATCTCTCGCTGTTTTCGTCCTTCACCGAATCGATACCGGCACCCGCTCGGAGTTGGGGTACTGAACAATAGGGCTGCGAATGTTCGGTACGTGACCAAAATGCTTAAACGATTTTTAGGGCATTTTCATCATAGATTGCCAATACCGTAAGTAACAGGCGGAAAGGATTTTAGAGGGTGAATGTTTGCTCTAGATGCAACAGGTGGACATTCCATTCCAATGACGTCAGAGCGGATGGGATCGCTTTCTTCCGCTTGCCACATTAAATGCCGACATACCGTCTGGCACAGGACGATTTATTTGACTGATTTTAATAAGATTTGGACAAGCGGCCAGGCGAACTGGAAGGTCCTTCGGATGAGCATGCCATTCAACGAGGGCAAGGTTAAACGAATAGTGTTGATTAGACATTAGTTGCCGCTCCCAGCTCCCTTCCCCGCACCATAGGAAAAGAGGTTGTTCTTGCATAATCCACTCTTTCTAAATCAAATAAACAATCTAACAATTTGATAAGTTAATAATCTTTTACCAAGAATCAAGCACTGCTGGGAGGACGTTGGGTTCTGTTTGGTTTTCTACGAAATAGTGACCGAAAGATGTGGTGGATAGGAATGAAAGTCCTTCCACAGTGGTTTGCTGTGACCGGCAACGAAGAGGGTGTTAGCCATGTACCAGACATGTGTCAGGAAACACCTTCCCAATGGTATCAGTTCGGTTGAATTTCGAGCGATACGGCCGAGGGAGATTGTATAGTACAGTGACGGAGAGGGGTTGCGCTCTGGGAATGGCTCGTAAGAGGGTGAAATCTAATTTCTGAATACTGAACGGAAGAGGGTGAAACTAGATTGACAAGGTTATTTGGTGCTTATCACGTACACACATAGATTAGATTCCGTTAATTTGACTGCTTAAACGCTACACGAAGAACCCGCAAGTCACTAACATATCCGCGATTTTGTCATAACCATTCAGGCAAACGAAATTGCTGTCACTTGGCAGAGAACGAAGACAGCAAAACGCAGAACAAAAATCCTCCTCATTTCACTAGAAACGTATGAATATGAAGAATATATTCAATGACAAATGAACGTCACTTATGTCAGTATGCAGAATTTTAAAACAAGTTTTCCATGTATTAAATAAATATTCCAAAAGTATAAATGTGTTAATTTCATCTGCGAGTAATGTAGTTTTTGACAGGCCATGTAAATGTAATTAAAAAGAATTAAGCTTCAAAACTTGCTACCAAAGTGAAGTGGTACTATTTGTATTTTCAGGAAAGTGCATCTGTAGCATTAGACTTATAAGCAACATTCTTGAAAACGGAATAAAAAAAACTATTCCAGCGAGCCATTCTGGAAGTGGAGGAAAAATTTCCTAATGCTCTGTGAACGTTTTGCTGATGAACTCCCTTTTAGGAATTATATCATCTGAGCTACGTAGGAAAAATTTCGTTGTTTAAGCGGTCGATAAACTGTCCACCGAAGAGACTACCAGTAAAAAATAATTATTGCAATAGGTGTCTTAAGCTCAAATAACTGAATAATTGGTTAAAACAACCGAGATATTTTTGGCTTTCATGCATACAGGTAACTTTGCTGGGATTGTGTCATTGCTCAGTTGCACGAGTGACACCTCATTGAAACGTTTCATTTGTCGCTTAGGGTGTATGTCATTGCTCAACTGTAACGTCTCGTTGCTCTTTTGTGATGCGTAACTTTGCTGGGAGTCATTGCTAAACTGCCAGCACGATAAATCAAAGTTTAGTTAAAACAACAATCGATTATTTGTACCAAATTTTAACCTATCAAATTTAGGAAAACAACTAACATTTTAGTTGTTTTGCGATCGTTAGCTTTATCTCCAAAATAATACTGTACAGAACGACGAACGTGTTCAGTTTCGAAACTTTAATCTGGAACAGGAACTGCAAAATATTAATGTTTCACGCCCTGGTTGTTTCAACTAAAATTTTAAATACTAAATAGCCATTCAGGTAAACGAAATTACTGTATTCAAATGCTGTCACTTGGCGGAGAACGAAGACAGCCATAAACGCAAAACAAAAATCCTCTTCATTTCATCAGAAACGTTTCATGTTGAAAATTTTCAATGGCAATTGAACGTCATTTAAAGACTGTCTCAGTAAGTATGGACGCAACCAAAAACCGTTACCATTTCGCAATGGTTCAGAATCTGTCAATTTTTATGGCTGCGTCCTGTTGTTAACACTCTTCACTAACCATTTGTGCAGAACGCGGACTGTCACTGAGAAAGATAGCAAAAATATACTGAAGGCATTCGAGCAAAAGAAGGAGGTTTCAGTTCAGGATGTGGCCAAAACAATGGGCACTTCGAAGTCAAATGTTCTTCGTACTAAAGAACGTTTGAATCCTAGAACCTATAAGAAGCAGAAACAACAAAAACGTAGTCCGAAACAAGAAGCATCGATCAGGTCGAGGATTCGAAAGCTGTACATACGACTCTTGCTGGAAATTTGAACTGCATAATCATGGAAGACGAAACCTACGAGAAACTTGATTACAAATCCTTGCCGGGACCACAATATTATACGATGCGATAAGGGCAAGTGTTAAACCAGTCCGAGACATCGATTGAAGTCGAAAAATTTGGTAAGAAAGCAATGGTCTGGCAAGCATTTTGTAGCTGCGGTAAGATTTCAAAACCATTCATCACCACTGCTTCAATGAACAGCGAAATATACAGCAAGGAATGTTTACAAAAACGACTTCTACCCATGATTCGAAGCCACAAGGATCCTCGAAATCAACGGTAGAATGGTATACTACCAAAAATGTCACTATCATCCCAAAAGACATGAATCCACCAAATTGCCCTCAACTTCGAACAATTGAGTAATTTTGGGCATTAACGAAGGCACATCTTAGGAAACATTCAACAGTTAGAAAAAGATTGGGAAAAAAAGTGTCAAAACTTGTCGCCAAGAAGTCTGTACGGAATTTAATGAGGAACGATCTCAAAAAGGTGCGCCAGCTAGTCTACAATGGCTAAGTAGCAAATGTTGAGAATAATATTCTGTTGTTGTAGTCTAATATTATCAGTATATCGAATAAAATTTGAACATCTAACGCTTTTGAATTATTTACAGCGGAATCAAAGTGCGTCCATACTTTCTGGGACAGTCTTTAGAAAAACATTCTTATCATGATCTTGTAATAACACTAACAAGTAGGTACAAATTGAAAAAAAGAATTAGAAATTTACATTTTTTGACCAGAAAAATATAGATTTAAATGTGCCAATGCACGCTGTACAAAATTGAACAAAGCACGCTGCGAACGGAGCAAAGCTGCACGTACCGTCGTGTACTAGTTTTGCATCGTCATTTTGAATGGCATATACCACGTTTGGCATAATAGTTTTTTGGCTTAATGGTTATTTGGCATAATGGTCACTTGGCATATTAGATGAACATGCTGCTTAATGGAAATTGTAACTGGCGCTTCCGAGGGGGGGGGGGGGGGGGGGCTTTTCCGGCGGCCTTTGGTCGTCTCGACGTGAATCATCTATGACGAACAGAAGATTGTGCAGTGAGTGTGAGTTGCTTATATAAAATGACAGTGTGTAGTAAATACAGAATTATAAAAATAAAAAATAATAATGCCATTTCACCTAATATTATTGAAATATTCGGACCGAATATAAAATTCACGAATTTTGGTTGGATTTTTCCTTGCAAAACATCGCTGGATCGAAAAACAAACGAAAATTTACATTAGGTTAAAATATTGCGAATCCAATTATTATTATGACAAATGGCATTATGCCAAATGACTTTATACCAAACGGGCCGCCCCCATTTTGAATGACGATTTCAATGTTTTGACACTCATCGCCCTATAATTTCGGAACCGGAAGACAATGCAAGCTTTAATTTGAATCATGATTCGTGAAAATCGGATTAACCGTTGCTGAGAAATCGAAGCGAGTTCCGTTTTTGTAGAATTTCTTCACTATTATCGGTGCTTTCGGAAGCGGAAACCGAGGACTAGTAGTCTCAAAGTAGTTTTATATATTCACTAACTAACAAGATCTACCAACTAGATGAAATTAGCAATAAAAAAATATCATAAAAATATTCATAAAAATGTGCACTTTGTTTGGCTATCGCTTGTGAAAAAATATTCATGAAATTGAAAATTTTCACTAGTTGCACTTGAATACCGGAACCGAAAGTCGGATCTGGAACAACTTTTCGAGATTTTTTTAAAGAATTTTATGGCCTTGTATTTGCTTCTTAGTTTGTGAAAATCGGGTTATAAATTTTCGAGAAAATTGAGTGCGCAATTTTTAAAAAATTTGAATATATTTCCTTGTAATTTCTGAACCGGAAGTCGGATTCAAATGAAATTCAAGAAAATTGCATGAGGCTTTAAGACCTTTCAGTTAAATCTAAGTTAATGAAAATTGGTTCGCCATCTCTATAAAAACGTGTGTGACTATTTTTTTCCTTTTTTTGGTACATATCACCCTGTAATTTCGGAATTGGAAGTCGGATTAAAATGAAAAATATGAGAGAGGCAAAAACTGATATATCAAAGATATGGCTTAGTTTCTTTACATTTTTAAGCCATGAATAGAGACATTAGCACTGCTAAATGCTAGTTATTTAATAGTAACCGACTATTAGACGTTTTATACGGATGAAATATTTATTAGGTGATCGCAAAATCTTACATTGATAAGCTACCAAATGAAAATTTCAGTGTATTCATATTTTACAGCAAACGACAACTGTCAAACTTGTTTAGTAGAGAGATCCTACGGAAAGATAGTATTGATTGATAAAACATTTGTTTAGAAAAGTCTTGAATGCTTAAAAAGGAAAAAGAGCGTTCTAGCCGACAGTGACGCTTCATACGACTTTCCCCTACACTTGCTTCGATGTGTTTGCCTTTGCTGTCTTCTGTGCCAGTTCAGTTCGATGAAAGTTCATTTTAGGAGATCACGAATCTATTGGTACCGTTTTATAACAGCAATTATTGCGGGCATGCATTTATCTGTCGGAAAGTGAAAAACTCAACTAACTGAGATTCCAGTTTTCAGTAAGTATATCAAAAAACGACAAACAAAATACATTGCCGTTTAGCTATTACGGCGATGGCCCATCTTAGGATGTCTCGGAGGTCGAAGTCGTTCAAGAGTTTGGCAAAGTTAGGAAAAAGGTGTCTGCTAGTCTAACAGTAAATCCAATGAACTACTACGTAATGTAAACAAGAATTGAATTGATGTTTACAAAAACAGTTTCACATTTGATTTTCAATACAACTGCTCGTAACACAAACATGGAACTATAAAATATTCTGCACATAAATCAATGGTAATACTACATATTGTAGAATTGATCTTGTATGTTTTATCAAATAGAAAATCGACAACGAACTGCATTTTTATGGTGAAACATGTATTCGTACGCCTGAAGTTTTCAAGCGCCTTTGAATGTACGTGTTTTGATGATTGCACATCAATTTCTATGAAAATAACAATCTATTCTTTTCAATGAATATGATCGAGATAGTGTTTGAAATATGTATAAGAAAGCTATCAAACATTCATACACCTTTTCAGACGATTTTGATCATATTGATGTTTCAATTAATATGAAAAATCTTGAAATGAATTTTACTTCAATATTTTCCAATATGGTATCGAGGGTAACAGTGTGTTGAAAAGAAAATGGTTCACCCAACGTAATGATTTACTTTACCTAAATAAAAGGAAATATAAACATGTAAATATTGAAACGGTAAATTTTTGTTTTTATTTTTATCAAAATAGTTGTTTTTATTTTTATCAAACTAGTTGACTTAAACAACAATACAGTTTGATCATTCATCTTAGTGAACCCGACATTTGTGATACGCAATGTAGGTATTATTTTGGTGAGCCTATGTGCTTTAGTTGCAAGAACAAGTTGCTCAATCGGTAATATATTACTATGAGAGTAACTATGATGAACTTAACTTTTCGTTCAATATTATTGAAAAGTGATGTCAGGTCTGCTCATTTTTTCGCGAGATGAAAACCGAATACAAATTATCTGATTTGATTTTTGTTTTCATTGCGTATGTAATGCTGTATTTCTGAAACTTCTATGATAATATTCTCAGGTCGGCAAGTTTTACGTTCATTTCAAGCAGATAAATCTGGTACAACTTATTTGCAAGTTCCGATTTGTTTTTCTAAAAATAAAGAAAACTGTACACACTGACCTAAAATTTCATGAGGCGATCAAGACAATGCGGGCTCAGCAGAAAAATAGTTTTTACTGCGAGGTTTTCAATTCGGCTTATCAGTTTTTGCCTTGCGGAGAGCATAATTTCACTATTTTTTTCTTCACAAGAAATATACAGTCATTTCGGCATATATTGAGTCCGATACAATTATGAAAGCCATTTGGAATTTTTTTTGATAAGTTGAACAATTGTTTTAGTTACTTCGTTTTTGCATGACGATGTGAAAATTTTGGCAGAGCTTCTATAACTACTAGTGCAACGTGGGCAAGTTGGTGATTTGCTGCACAATTGTTCTAGATGTACTTTAAATTGTTCTATAGTGATTTTTTCGGTATTATCGTAAAACTTAACAGGTATAAGTTGCACAACCGATTTTAATATATTTAAAAAAATTTTTGAACATATCTAACATAAAAAATAATTCTAAGACAACTGTAGAACCTCTTGAAATTTCAATAAGTTACATTTGCTACTTGGGCTAGCACCACTGTACAGTGGGGCAAAATGGACCAAAAACGCGAAGATTTTTTTGAAGGCATGATACAGCTGACCACAAAGCACTTTTTTGGTGTAAAATGGTCAGTAAAATCGATGCCATGTACTTAGAAAGACAGCACGAAACGCTATCATGTTCATTTTAACCCAAATTCCCTTTTTATACTGCATTGTATTCAAGCTTAACTATATAACATAAAACCGAAGAACTTGCAGAAGAGCGAATAGAGTGTTTCCGATGTAAAAAAGTCTAACAAATCGATTGCATATAGTTTTATTGACAGCAGAAAACTCGTCAACTACCCCATTTCTTTTCCAGTTATAATATTCAGTTGAAATATGATTCATACAAAAGCTTAACGAGTGAATCGGCTAGAAAGTCGATGAATTGTATGTGGGAAAATGAACGGATTAGTAAAGCTGTTAGAGAAGTGTTGGTCCTTTACGAAAGGCGATGGTACCCCTACTACGGAACCTGGAGCTTTCGAATCAGTCGAAATATATAAACGCGAAAGTATGATGCATTCAGTTTTTGAATACGTTGCCTTGTTAAATTGCTTCTGTTGGGTAAGAAAAACCTGTTAGTTCTGTGATTGGGGTGGTGAATCTAATCCAGAGGAACCGTCTTTCTTGCAGCCGGCGATAGTCATGTTATAACGGTCCCTCAGATGCATCTATGGGTTCAGTAAACTGCCGTAATTTTCACGGATTTTTTTTTTGTATTAGCACATATAATGGAGAAAATCTGGTTTTAGGATTTCATCAGTTGAGTGCTTCCACCTGGCGAGAGGCATCCCACCACCCAAACCCGAAGGGCAAAAACCCATTCTTCCGACAAACCCTCGAGTCAACAGAACCGAAAGACATCGTTGGCAAAAAGCAACCCGCCAGAGTCCCACACTCGACACGCGGTAATAGTGAAATCCTTGGGAAATGATGTTATTCGTCCTCTTTCTCGTTTGAGCGTTTTTGTACACATCCTACTGCCTGGTGGCAACGAAAAATGGAGTCGTCGTCGTCGTCGTCGTCGTCCTCCTCCTCCTCCTGCAGGCTGCGGGGTGATGATGATACAGTGCGGTCCGCTTTCACCATGTGTACATAGGAAGATTTTCCGGACGGGCTTCGCCTTGTCCGGTTGGCACGTCTCAGACAAATGAGGAAGGAGTGGGGGTTGGCTTGATTTCTTCGGACAGACTGTCGGATGGTCTTGGGTTGATTTCGATGCGGATTGTCCTCTTCTAGAAACATGAGTTCTTGGCTACTTGTACTATATTAGAATAGCTCGGATAGTTTAGGGTCAGTGCGATCGGGTTGTCCACAGTGTGGGGGAGGCACACTGCAGAGCTAGGCTACCTATTGCAATAGTTTTAGAAATAGATTCCGCCAACTTGTGTGACGACTAGCCAGTAGTAAGCTTCCAGAATGAGATTAGTTTGGCTAGATGGAAGAACAGTCACACATGCTAGGGAACGAACATTTTGCCGGTCCGAAAAGGGTTGCACCGTGCAAATGTTCAACCAGGAGGCCGGTCAGGTTCACATAAGACTACCCGGAGATAAAATCAATGGCTGGAGGGAAAAGTGAAAGTTGTACCAGGGCTTTCCACATATGTACTTCCGGTCGTGTGGTATTTACCATGGGATGGTGACCGAAGGGAAAACCAGTAGGAGAAATGGACCCTTCTTCCTAGACGGCAGCAAACAAATGTGCGAAGGAAAGACGTCTTACACATATGTGTATGTATATTCAGCGCCCTCGAGTGTCCGAGTTTCCTATCTAATTGAATTGTGATTCGGGAAAGATACATACTGGTTCGAACAGAAAATCAATGGAGGTGCGATGTTTCAGAGTGAGTGTGGAATCTAATGTTATCTATCTCACGAAAAATCTGAGAACTATCACGTTACATTTTGTTTTCGGACTAGCTTGCTTGAAAAAGACGCATCTGTTTATGCTAATGTGAGGACGGCCATCGAATTTATTATCGTATATACTAGAAAATTTCAAGCATAAAATATGCGGATTGCTCAAAATGACCAGCGCTTATAAGGCTTCACTAGCGTGTTGAACTAAATGAGAACCGAAAAATTCTGATCAACGATGTAAATGGTTATCGAATCATAGTAAACAGGATGCGAAGCATTGTGTAAAAGAATTCCATGAAATATTAGATTTATTTTGATTAATCCCCGTGGCTTCACTAACCGAAAGCTTGAATTTTTTTAAACCGAATTTCCGTTCGCAACATTTACGTTTGAAATATTACGTAGGATAGAAATTTCATATTGAACTAACTACTCATGAGTCATGGATTCAATTGCACATTTTAGGTCTCAGTTGAACGACTTCATGGTGGCGTGATTGTTTGGGTCTGGAAGTGAATTATTAGCTTTTCTTAAATGAAGGTGCCATGATTTAGAGGATTTTGTAACCGAGTATCGAAGCAAAAAAAAACGATGAGAATTAGGCGCTGTAAGAATGGTAGTCGAGGAATAAGGCGCAGCGCTCACTTTTTGCTCCTCCAAAAGATTTACTGAAGTGGCCATGCCCTCCCAATATTTTGGCAACTAGAATAAATATTTGAAAATTTGCTACAAATATCATGATATAAAACTTTTCTTGTTATCCCCGTAATTCGACTCCGTAATCGTTCATATTTCTTAACTTAGTTACTAAAATATTTAAACTAATTCACTACAATGTGAAATATTACTGGAATAGTAAAGAATATATTTGTGATCGTTTCACAACATTCGGAAGAGAAACTAAGCTTGCTTACTTGGTTGCTTTTTATTTGCTCTACGTGTTCCCTTTTATAAAAATATTTTGTATATTGCAAAATTTAATGATTTGTAGTAACAAAGCTTAACAATAGAAAAATAGAAAAAAAAATCGCGAGACTCAGTAAATTTGAAATAAAATGCAACATTGATACGGAGTGGCATTTCTTCGCAACCTCGCACGGTAAGGGACCATGTAATGCAATTGGTGGATCATTGAACAGAATGGCAACAGAATGGCAACTCTCTGCGCGAGAGCATGTACATCCAATAACAAATGCGAAAGCTTTATACGATTGAGCTCCTAAAAGGATACAATATAATTTCACAGCAATCTCGTTTTGTTATATGTCACAAGAGGAATATGACGATGGTGAATGGAAAGATATTTATTAGCAAACGAAAATGATTTAGGGATAACAAAAATATAATTGCTTCATTCCAATTACAGAAAACAAGATTGCTGCGAAATTATTTTTAACAGACACAGAAATGAGCTATCATATTATATATCAATCTGCGAAAAAACTTTAAAGGTTAGTAAAAGTTTAAAATTGACGTTTTTAATTACTAAGATTATCAAAATATGTAACTGTAATAAGTATTGACCGATGTTAAATAATAAATATGGTTTGCAAAACGACAATTATCTTATTATTTTTTGCAAATCACATCTTCAATATTGTACATTGTAGCTTGAATACAGTCCGCCTTATTATTGATTAAAAAAAACCGCACCTTGTTTATAAAAAAGGTGTATTTTTACAAGCCAGTGATATCTTTTAGAATTTGTTTTCAAAATATCTCGAAAACAACTGCTCCCATTGTCTTGAGGTCAAAGAAGAATTTGTTCAAAACTTCATAAGGATTCAAAAAAAAAATAGGAAAAAGCTATGGGCTTTTATTCGTAGATTGGAGAATAATATTGCATTGCACAAACAAATAATTGTGTCAAAAAAATTCTAAAAACGATTCAAAAGTCGTTAAAAAGTTTTTCTCCAGTAAACATTTTCATCAATCATCTCTTCAACTTTTCTAAACACTCAATAGTTTTCTTGTAACTTTTTTGTGGTATAAAATAAGTAAAATCATGCGGTTATTTACTGATTTTTTTGTTATTTTTTTTGAAAAATCGGAAGATTTGTGTATACTTTTTTTAAATTGAAATTTTTAAAATAGACGCAATTTTATAGAATCTGTAGATTTTCAGTTATAATTTTTTCCCATAAATTCGTTTATTTCATAGGCATTATACATAAGTTGTTCTTCGCCGTGGCATCGACAATACATAGTACTTTAAACCAGTGTTGGTGATTGAAATATTGACTTTTGAAAATTTGACAGAAGCTGCTATATTGCTATCTATATTGTATACAACATTTTCAATCCGGTAGAAGATGCTACATGAACTCGAGTCTCTCAATGCATGAACCGCGAGAGAATTTTTATACATTTCTTCGCTCCACTTCATTCTCTGAGTATTTCACGGCCCTTAGAAAATTTACAGTCTGATAATGATCGTTGCTGTGTGGAATTTCCCAAGAGAGAATCGCAAGTTGACAATTATCGCAGAAAATCGAATCGATGATTCAACTTGATGATTCTCATACTATGTTGCAATATTTCAAAACCCTTGTGTGGAGCATTCACAGACATTTTCATAGACACAACTTACACAAAGGTTATATGCACATAGTTAGAATAAACGGCAATAGTAAAATGATTCTATCGCAATTATCAACTGCCTGTATAGAATCGGATAGCGAAACGAGAATAAGCGACCGTTTGTTGCTTCAGAGAGGATCCCCACAGCAGCGTGCTAACCCGTGATGCTCAGACAGGTCATCGAGAGAAAATCGCTTTCGCACTGGTGTCTATTCTATGTTAAATGAACCATGCCGGTTTAGTTGTTGCTGCGATGATATCCGTCTCTCTTTGATGGCACTGATTCAATCGTGTGAATAGTTGCTGGTGAGCGTTCTTTGATACGATAAAAGCCATGCTTGATTTAAACCTAATACATTTCGGATATCATATTAGTATGTTGGTATTCATTAGTTAATCTAAACACTGTTTTTTCAAGCGATTTCCTATTATAAATTACATTAAATAAAATACATTTATTTTGTACATGGTCTTATAACCAGAGCTAGTAAAAGTTATTTTCATTGACTGAAAAATAGACGAAAATGACAAAAAATTACTGTCACTCTCAGCTTCGCTTGCAAACTATGAGAACGAAATCCAAGTCCTGTCAATAAATTTAAGCGGGAGAGTAGTTTCAAAATTATGTTTTTTCTTTCATTTGCCCTTTCAGTCATTTGCAGTTTTCAGTGAAAATCCCATAGTATGCAGTGTCGATAATCAACCAAAGCTGTGAGAATTGAAAACGACAGAAACAGGTTTCACAATAAGTTTTAACTGTTGGTGCTCGAATTTGTAGTACTTTTGGTTTCCAAAGAAGTTCTGGGATGTAATTACCTCGATTTGTCATATTTTAGTCACTTTTTATAGCCAAGCGTCACAGATTTTCAATACATCGATGAAAGAATGAGAATTGAAATTCTGCTGTTGCTACCTGAAGACGTTAGTTTAGTTTCGTCTTGTCACAGACGTTGGCATTTTTTCGATGAGAAACGAAAATGCTTCGTCTCTCTTCGTTTGTTCTGGTGTCGGTCATTTACGAATGAGACAGTAAAACATTGAAAATGAGACTGTTGGAATGGTTTCTTTCATTGAGAATGCGTGACAAATTTAAGCTACTAATATAATTTAATTTTTTTATAACTATTTCAGGTTTTTTTTTGTATCAATTCATCACTTTTATTCTATATCATATAGTTGGCTATTGGTTGAACTAATGGAAGAGAAAACAGTCTAACATAATATAAAATTTAAATTTCAACTCCAATTGACTTAATGAAATGATAAAGAAGTTTCATGTAAGGAAGGTCACGACAAGCAAGAATGTCGCGAACTGGGACATTGGATAGTCTTCCTTGGGTACGCAAGGAATTTATTAGTTGAGATCTGACATCACAATACTCCACGCATGTCCAAACGGCATGATCACTATCGCGACAGCCTTCGTCACAAGCACAATTATTAGTCTCGGAAGTCCAATTCGAAGGAGATGTGCATCTAACTTGTAATGATTGGACATGAGTCTGGACATCACACGAATGAAGTTCCTACTGAAGTCGATATTTTAGGAATAATTGAGTGCATCCTTCGACCCAGATCATCTTTATCCCAAGAAGCTTGCCAGCTGGTAAGTATTCTTTGGCGAGACGCGCTGTAGAATTCGTTGAAAGCAGTCGGTCTCTCATAAATTTCACCCTCAATAGCACCACGTTTGGCTAAAATATCGGCTCTTTTATTGCCTGGAATGGAGCAATGAGCCGGGACCCAAACTGTTGTGATTTTATAATTATTATTCAATAAGTCGTTCAGGCACTGTTTTATTTTGCCCAAGAAAAACGATTCAGCAGCGTTTGAGCGAATGGCTACAATTGCACTCAGGCTATCTGTGAAGAGAATATAATGGTTTGGAGATAATGTGAGATGATTATTATGGAATATACCAAACCCAGTAATCTCTTCAGTTCGTGATCCGTCCGTGTAAAATATTTTCTCAGAGTCAATATGCCTGAACTTACTTGTAAATATTTTTGGGATTTCCATCGAGCGTAGGTGTTCGGGATGCCACGCACTTCGCGCTGCATGGATGTGTCGAAAAATAAAGTCTTATTAGCAGTCGCGATAAAAGCTCCCAAAAACGATCTTTCAATGGAAGAACTCCCATCAGAACTTCAAGACTCATTGTATGTGTTGAGTGCATGCAGCCTAAAGCAATTCGCAAACAACGATACTGAATTCGCTCCAGTTTGATAATATCAGAGTTTGCAGCGGAACGAAAGCAATCGCATCCATAGTCCATCACAGAAAGTATCGTTGTCTGATACAATTTTATTAGAACTTCCGGATGAGCACCCCACAAAGATCCTTTCTTGAAATGACGACCAGCTCTTTTTTCTCCGCAGATAATTTGATACCCAAATGAACAGCCCAAACGGACAAGTTATCTAAGGTATCTTGCTATGGTTTTTGCAGATCAATAGTTTTGGGTCCAGTAACTGAAACCACGCCATCATCTGCCAATTGTCTTAGTGTGCATGGGGTTACTAGACAGCTGTCAATGTCATTCATGTAAAAATTATAGAGGAGCGGACTGAGGCATAAGCCTTGCGGGAAACCCATGTAGCTAATTCTGAATGTTGCAAAATCGCCATGTGAAAACAACATGCATTTCTATGACAAAAGGTTTTGCAAATAATTATTTATAATCGCTTGAAGTCCATGTTGATGGAGCTTGTCTAAAGAAACACCAATGGAAACTGAATCAAATGCTCTTTTAATGTCTAAAAATACAAATGTCATTTGAGCGAAGGCAATTTGGATGTCAGACGAAAGTAATTCAAGGCAATCATTCGTCCCTTTATTTCTACGGAAGCCAAACTGAGTATCTGACAACAAACCGTTCGTCTCGACTTAAGTGTCGAGACGTCGAAGAATATTTTTTTCGAACAATTTTCTGATCTTCGGTTATGATTGTTTAAAAAAAAATGACTTGAAACACATACGCCCTTTTCAAAAGTTAGTCTAGAGTGAAAAAAAATCTCAAAACCAGTGAAAAATACTTTGTTTGCCATACCGATCACACACGAAAAGTTTCATGCAAATTTAAGGGAGTCGTGCCAGAGTTTTACCGTTTCTGGGCGATTTGGCGTAGAATTGCTCTGTAGTGAATGAAGTTTAAGATCTAAAAAGTTGTAATAATACACAACAAAAAATATGAAAATCTTCATATGATTTAACTCATAACAACATAACTCGTGCAATTACAAGAACTAAGTGCCTTGGCTGTTTTACACGCAGGCATGAGAATGTTTATGTTTCAACACCTAAAAATATGTCAGTCTGTATTAAATATGCTTTCGATCAATGGTAAGAATGAGTCATTTTAGACGCTCAACGACGCCGGTCTCGGAAGACGCAAATTTACACGATTTTTTCTTGGCATGTAACTACATAAAGAAATTAAGAGCGGCGACATTTTTTCAATAAACTGAGTAAAAATGCTCCGAATTTATTGATTTTGATGTTTCGCCTTAGAAGTTTGCTCACAGCCTGAGTTATGTTTTTAGCCTTTATGTCTCCTCCAAAATTGAATCTTCGCATTATGCCAATTCAATTGGTTGAAAAATAACAATACATAGATAATCATGCATACATAATAAATTTTGGCAATTTACCGAAATCAACAGCATTATAGTGTTCAGAATTAGATGAGAAACATAATCGAATAGAAATTACTAAACAACCTTATTCGCATATAACTTCTCCTGAAAATATTGCCGTTGCAACACATTTTGGAACATGTTTTTGAGTCACAATTTTCCAAACAAATTCGTATAAAACAACTAAATTTTCAACAAGTCAGACTATGATTAGCTCTGGTAGCATTTTAATCATACGACCTTCGAAGGTTCGTCAAAAAAAATAATAATCCAGTCGTTGACATTTCTCACAATAAGGTTTCGGGTTGCTGTCTTCTCAGTTATAATTTTAAAAATGTCCGAAATGAATAATTCATCACCCACCTCGAGCATTAAATTTGTTAAGAATCAGTTGTCGAATTAAAATTCCCAAAAATCCATAACAGCTCTACTCCTCTTCCTGAACAAAACTCGATTGTTCCACTTCTTTGTCGCAACCTCGATGACCCATCTCTGCACATCAGAGCCAGCTCACTTCAGTCAACTTTCCCAATTCCGCTGGAATTCACGAATCATATCACAATTATTAATATTCCATCATCGGCCAACCTCCAAACTGCACCTTCGGAGCACCAACGCATCCTTTCCGCTTTCCGCGCTTCTTCATCATCATCAAACGTACGGAGCTCCCGTGCATTAAGTGCACTGCAGTGCGCTCACTCCCCGTGGGGACGTGCTGCGGAGTTTGAATTGTTGTCATAACAATACTCGTGAGCATCCCTTCAGACGAACCCCGAAAAGACCGAGATTCCCATCTCATTTATATCTATATGCGTATTTATGAATTCCAATGCCAATTTCCAACGATGACGGTCCGGTTCTGATTCGGGACCGAAATTCTCCCCAGCTGCCACAACCTCAGTCCAACCGTTCGACGTCGACACGGTGGAGCACGCGCATAATCAAGTGCTGTCCAGCGAGTCACACACGACGATCACGATCTGCCCGACCGGGACTCGACCGACGGATCCAACTTGTCTCTTGATCGAGGACAGAGAAGTTCGAACCAGTCGAAAGCGAAAGACAACTCCAAGAAGATCGCAAACGCAGAGAACATCTATCATATCTCGCAGAAAACATAAACATTTATGAAATGTATGTTATTTATGTTACAACTCGATGACGATGATGAAGTTGCACACGATAGCTTTGCCTCCTTGGTTAGTTGGTGGTTGCCAAGTTGAGTTTCTGGGTCCAACTTTTGATGGGTGATGCTGGCCTGGACACCAAGATCCAAATGTTGCTGCCGGTGGTCGGTGGGTGACGATGGCAGCGGCGTCGGCAATGGTGTTGTGAGGAGACCGAGCAACCGCATTGAGAGAGAGAAAAAAAGAGTTTCAAGTACCCGTGGATTCGCCAAGTGCGGAACACTGTGTAAACATCCAGTTTTCCTCACTCGCATAGCCTGAAGGAATCCAAAGGGTCCGTTTGAAAGCTGTGTGGGATGACGGTGGTTTCGAAGGTGACACGAAAGCAGTTGATTTTGGATGTCGGACAGTGCTGAGGACGTAAAGGTAAACAGTTACTGAAGTGATTTAAATATAGTTAGGACTAACGGAGAAATAATTAAAGAGAGAGAGAGAGAGATTATATTTGATAGAAATGGCATCCGGACAGGTATTCGATGATTTATTAACAATGAAACAATCGACAGTGCCAAACTGACACAGAGTGAATGCTAATCCACAGTTGTATAACTATTATCGAAAGAAAGTAAATTCATTACCTTCCGATTAATCAAATTCCAACAAACGGGCAGTATTTTTAAACTGCAATTGAGCAAAATGAGCCGTGATTTTGGGAAACGAATGTATTTTCGTGTCCATGATTAAAAGTCCACGGATCATGAACTATTTAAAGTAGAATCGCTTTAACATAAAATAAAATTTGTTCATTCCAAAAAAGTACTATTTTGACTTATGGTACTGAAATTTGAGTGTAACGCATCGAACTTCGATGCATATAATTTCAGGCGTATTACTGTTACGATGATCGGCTTTGTCTTGAAATATGGAAACATTTGAAAAAATGAATGCAATGAAACGCTATCATGAACGTGTTTGTGCCATTCCCTTATGCTAAACTAATGATTACTTTATTTATGTTTTTTTTTGACAATATACAATGTTTATTGCTATACCTTCAAATAGCATACTAAAAAAATTCAAATAGTGCATTTCTTCGTAAGTTTGAGTTTGATTAATCTAAATCATTTTGGTTTATGATTAAAATATTGCGTCCTAGAAAAGTGAGTTTATAGTATATTGTTTTTCGGTTATAATAACAAATTTAATAAAAATATAAAAGAAAAACGTTTTTATCCAGCCAGTTATGTCCGTCGCTTTTTTGGTTGAGTTTAACGTCGTGCCATTACTCGAAAGATGTTTTGAATTGATACAAGGCTAAGGAGGTAAATTTCGTGCCGAAGGACTTCAATCCCCCGAACGCACCGAAACTACGGCTAATTAAGCGGCACTGGGCCATCATGAAGTAGGGGCTTCGGAAACATCCAAAGGAAGTAAATTCGGAGGAAGAAAAGAAGGAAATATAGATTTCCACGAAAAGCGCCGTACAAGATTTTATGAGTATTTGAATAAAGACTGTACTAGAAAGTATGGACGCAACGAAAAACCGCTGCCATTTCGCAATGGTTCAGAATCTGTCAATTCTTATGGCTGCATCCTGTTGTTTACACTCTTCTCTAACCACTTGTGTAGTTGTTTATTCGTTTTCATTCTTTTTCGGGTGTGGACTCAAACACTTTTGAAAAATCATTCATTATTTTCTTTCTTTTTTCTTATAGTAAAACATTTGAAAATATTTCTGTGAAATTTTCAAGCCTATTGGAACGAAACTCTGGAAGTTATGGACCTTTATCTATGGCTATCTCATTCTGCGAAGAAGCAAGAGCTCGGTGGACAGGCCCAAGATTTCTACTTCGATTGACTTCAAAACTTGACAAAACATTCTTGAAATCATTAACTTTTCGTTTGAGTGTTTGAACAGAATGATTTTACAAGGATAAATTTTTCAAATATTACCATTTAATTCTGTTATAAGTATATCACGTCACTATACAAACTCACTATGTATCTCACGACACTATAAATCTTGTATGATAAACGTCACATCACATATGCGCATTTCGAATACAATTTATATTCTTCTTCAGTGTGATAGTTTTCATCACACTGAAGAAGATTGTAAATTGTATTCGAAATGCGCATTTGTGATGTGACGTTTATTATACAAGATTTATAGTGTCGTGAGATACATAGTGAATTTGTATAGTGACGTGATATACTTATAACAGAATTAAATGGTAATATTTAAAACATTTATCCTTGTATTCTTGAAATGTTTCGTTATAATAAATTACAAAAGAAAAAATATGATTTTTTGAAAATGTTAAACCCTATGGGCTCCCTGGAGTAATTAATTGTTTCCATTGATTTTATAGACAAATACCTTTAAAGGCGTTTTCCTCGAAAGCAGGTTTTGAAAGTCCGTGCCCATCGTCATTCAAAAACTACTGCACCAATTTTTTTTTTCAAATTTTGCATACACTTTCTACATATAAAAAACCAGACCCCATCGTTTTCCTTTTCGTTGTTTGTTAATTTGGGGAGGTTTCACAGCTACGAAATGGCGGATTTTTTCTTGAAAAATCGTAGTTTTCACTTTGAACAACCACCAAAAATAAAAAAAATCAAACAGAGAGGTATGGGTCTAGAAAAACTTCTACTCTAACTATGCTGCGTTCATTTGTTCACTTCTGATTAGTCTGCGCTGAGATACAGTGGACACCGCAAATCATGATTATTTTCTCGTTCTCGAGAATACCTCTTTACCGACTTATTTTTCAATACTTTTCCACGAAAAAATCACAAGATGTTGTTCGAATGATGCTTTTTATCATGCAAAACATTTGAATTTATTTTGTTGAACGATAATTCTGGAAAAAATTCGCAAAAATGATGATTTTTTTCATCGTTTAGACCCTATCCCCCCTTATGTAAACTTTCAAGTTCTCGTATCGAAGGTCGAATTTTGCACTGCCTAAAGTCAACAACAATTGCATTCTTTCGTGTCGGTGGTAGTTTTTGTTCATTTGGTTCACTCATTTCGAGGTCGTTCTATTGTTCACTGCACAATACTGTACTTGGTTTCTTCCGTCCTGAACGTAAGCGGTTTTGTTTTATCGACTGACTTGGATGAGATGTGAAAGCGAACTGTCAGTCACTCATGACTGGAGTATTTCCTGATATCGGAAAATCTGCGTATATGTTTCCTGTGTACAAAAAAGGAAACAAGAAGAACATCGACGATTACCGTGGTATCACCGCTCTTAGCGCCATTCCTAAATCGTTTGAGCTGATCGTTCTGGAGCCTAATTTTAATCACTGCTAGCAGTACATAGTAGACACTCAACACGGGTTCATGCCGAAACGCTCAACTGCCACTAACCTATGTTACTAACTTTCACGACGTTTATAATGGATGCTGTGTCTAAAGGTCATCAAACGGACGTTGTCTACACGGATCTCTCTGCTGCTTTTGATAAAATTGCCCATTTGGACAGGCTGGGCTTCGGTTTCAACATTCTTCGGTGGATTCAATCGTATCTTTGCAATCGACGGCTGGCGGTTAAGATCAATGTAAATGTTTCCAATGAGTTTTTTTTTTGCTTTTTTTGGTATTCCACAAGGCAGTCATCTCGGACCACTAATTTTTCTACAGTATTTCAACGATGTGAACTATACATTGAAAGGTTCACGATTATCTTTTGCGGACGACCTAAAGTTATTCCAAATTATCAAGACTCTTGAAGATGCCTATTTCCTTCTGAGTGATCTTGAAATTTTCTCCGAGTGGTATGAAATTAATAAAATGACGCTAAATAACAGCAAATGCTCGATTATCACCTTCACACGAAAAAAAAACACTTATTCGTTTCAATTATTTTCTTCGAGGATCAGTGATTGATAGAGTCAATTGTGTCAAAGATCTTGGCGTTCTTCTCGACGAACAATTAAATTACAAGCAGCATATTTCGTACATCGTGGTAAAGGCTTCTCGTTGTCTAGGATTTGTCATGCGAACCGCTAAGCACTTCACAGATATATACTGTTTGAAATCTCTCTACTGCTCGTCAACACTTGAATATTGTTCGGCATCAAGGATGGCTTTTATCGTATCAAAGAACGCTCACCAGCAACTCTTCACACGGTTGGATCAGTGTCATCAAAGAGAGACGGATATCCCATCAAAGAGAGACGGATATCATCGCAACAACAAAAACCCGGCATGGCTCATTTAACATAGAATAGACACCAGTGCGAGAACGAATTTTTCTCGATGACATTTCTGAGCATCACGGGTTAGCACGCTGCTGTGGGGACCTCTCTGAAGCAACAAACAGTCGCTTATTCTCGTTTCGCAATCCGATTCTGCATGGGCAGTGGATAATTGCGATAGAATCGCTTTACTATTGCCGCTTATTCTAACTCTGTGCACATAATTTATGTATAAGTTGTGTCTATGAAAATGTCTGTGAATGCTCCACACAAGGGTTTTGAAATATTGCAACCTAGTATGAGAATCATTAAGTCGAATCATCGATTCGATTCTCTGCGATAATTGTCAACTTGCGATTCTCTCTTGGGAAATTCCACACAGCAACGATCATTATCAGGCTGTAATTTTTTTCAAGGGCCGTGAAATACTCAGAGTATGAAGTGGGGCGAAGAAATGTAGAAAAATTCTCTCGCTGTACATGCATTGAGAAACTCGAGTTCTTGTAGCATCTTCTACCGGATTGAAAATGTTGTATACAATATAGATAGCAATATAGCAAAGCAAAGTCATGGCATTACATTCATTTTGTGGAATTTGGCCTTTCTGTTTCAACAGACTTCTTAGTGTACATAATCATTGCATGGCTAGTACTATAGATCCTACTGACACTAATATAGCAATTTAGCAGCTTCTGTCAAATTTTCGGCAATTACCAACACTGGTTCGGCAGTATGGACCCTCACTTTCTTTAAGACTTGCAGGGCTTGCAAATTGAAGCAACGAATATGAACAAAAGGGTTTCACCATCTGTGCTATTCACACACATTCGTATGTCAGGTAGAATTCACAGCGCAACCCAAGCAAGGAGAGCTGCTTCGTTCGTTCATTAGTTCATGAATATGCCCGCTTGCTGAGACCTATGCTTCATGAGGTTAGCATTTGATGAATGGTTCTCATATTGTAGATGCCTATGAGGAAACTAGATTCATAACTTTTAGTTCCGATGAATATTAATTTAAAGAACATTGCTTTTAGTGTTTCTAGGATATATACACAGTGTAAACTGCCAAGAAACAAATTGATCGTTTTGAAAATTGGCTCGAATGGTAAATTTCTGCTATAAAATGTTTAAAGTATGTTTGAAATGTGATCAAATTTGGTCTTGGAATGCGAACATTATGTTAAAAATTATTTCTGTAAACCTACACTTTAAAAAAAACCGTAAACATTGCCTATATGACTTTGCTTCGCGTCTTGTAGCACACCGTGAAGCAAGGTCTTCTTTCTCGTACAATACTAACGAGAGCGAATCCTTCATTCCATTACATTGTCATGGATTGCTTAGTTCATGTGTTAACTGAGACTGAGAGCACAGACAATTTACTTGGCAAGGAGAATTGGTCTGCTTAGTAGCATATACTCATCCAATTTCTCCCTAATATAGGTCTCTCATTTAGTTATGTCAAGCAAAGTGTTCACAGCAGATGTTTTTTGTTGCTTCGTTCGTTTGAGGATTCACAATACAAGCCCTGAAGACTTGAATCAATACAGCGCAGATTCGTTCGTTTCACTCTTCGTCGTTTGCCCTGGAATAACCCTCACCAGCTGCCTAGTTATGAAAGCCGTGGGATGCTTAGCGGACTCGATACTCTGCAAATACGCCGTGATCTGTTCCGTGCAATGCTAATTGCCGATATTTTAACGAACAATATTGATTGCCCTGCACTACTTAGTCAAATAAACATCAATGTTCATTCTAGAGCTCTTCGCAACAACAACCTCCTCAGAATGCCTCTACATCAGTGCAGAACAATTCAAATTGAACTGCTTAGTGCTTAACTCGGCAGTTCAATTTGAAACTCTAAGCAGACGTAAAGTTTTTGCTACTTACAGAGCACGGTTATGTGCCCTAGCACAGAATTTGGCTAACCCCTAAATGACTAAACTTGCATCGGCCAGAAATAGTCGAAAAGACGTTTGTGTTCGGCACGTCAGAAAAGACATTGCACTCCGTTGCAAAACAAAAAGTGCTCTGTAAGTAGCAGAAACTTTACGTCTGAACTGCCGAGTTTAGCACTAAGCAGTTCAATTTGAACTGCTCTGCACTGATGAGACAAGGACGAAACGTAATAATAATAATAATAATAATAATAATAATAATAATAATAATAATAATAATAATAATAATAATAATAATATTAATAATAATAATAATAATAATAATAATAATAATAATAATAATAATAATAATAATAATAATAATAATAATAATAATAATAATAAACTAAAATTTTATCTGTGTAGCCAACTTCGTTTGAATGGAGTTTATTTACTGGTAATAAACTACTTCCTATCGAACATCATTTATGACAAAACTTCTTTACCATTCATCTCCTCGTCTTCTAAGCCCTAAGGAGTTTTGAATTTTGGGCAGAAGCAAATTGATGTAATCATTTCTCCACTCCTCGCTCGGCTCTACTTCCCATCCCGACCGAGAGTATTTCATAAATAAAATACCACCGATTTTCAAAACATCAAAGAATACTCAAGCGAAAACCGACAACCGAGCGTAAATCAAATAATCCTGTGGAATTCCACCAAAGCGAACGAAGCACGTTTGATGTCCGTGCCGGGGAACAAGTGCGCAGAACACGGTCTGTTTGCTAGCTGCTGACGAGTGAATCCCGGTGTAGTTCGAACCGTAACCAGAAACAAGCGGCAGAGATAGCGTTTTGGGCTATCTCTACGGTCGTCTGTCTGTCTGCCAGCAGTTGGTGGGAGTGTGTTTTCCATTTAACGTGTTTTGTTGTTGTTGTTGTTGGTCCTTCATGCTTGACGTTGAACATGCGCACTATCAGCAAAACATTCAACCTCCACCGATGTTATGCCCTGCTGGTACAGGACATATCGGCAACCACGAATTGGATTGGTAAAAAATGTTGCCGTTTGAAATGTGGGACTGTTTTTTCTACGGAAGATTTTTTCTCTGCATTTTAACCAGGCGAAATTGTAATTTTGATTGGAAGAAGGATTGGATGGCTTTCAAAGATTTGTGATGATCGCATACTGAAGTTATTATTCTGTAAAAAAAATGACAACATGATGGAAATTAAGAAAAACGTCATCTGCTGCTTAAGCAGGCATGAAAATTATTTTTGTAGGCTTGAAAATTATTTTTGTAGGCTTGGAAATTATTTTTGTTGGCTTGTGACAGAGAGATAGTTCGCCACTGAAGGTCTCTTACTAGATGGAAACTTTTCCTTTTCATCAAACTGCAGACGAGACAGTCCGAGACAACGCTACATACATTTTTCGGGTTCATTTTTTGTCCGTGGACGTTCGTTCCTTCCTGAAGGATCTCGACCGTGATGCAGATGGGATGGATTTTTATGTACGTCTATTTACACGACTAGTGGAACGAACGAATGGCTGGTGGTGAAATGGTTTTTCCCTACCGTGTTGTTGTGGGTATAGAAAAAGGAAAAGTTTCACTCTCGGCAATCTCAGCCATTGATGGAACAAACCTTCATTCACCCACCACAGGGGAGGGTCAGCGTCGGAGAGTGTTGAATGCTAGTACGGCTACGAATAGAATAGAGACGGTGGTGGCCGCCGTAGTGGTTTTCTTCGTCTTCGGTGTAGTTTGGGATGGGATGATCGCAGGATATTTTTTGGATGTTTCAACTGACGGTTGAGCGTCGTTAGGTGAATCATGTCGGGATTTTTGTCGGAAAAGAACATTGCTGAAATACTTGCTTCAGGTTCTGTTTTCCTCATCCAGACCTTATTAGCTGCTCTGTAATGAGGTGATTTGAATATATTCGCATGCCGCTTGCTGGATGTTGAGTCCGGGCGAAACAAATTTTAAGGGCGGTTGTTGAATGATAACAAGCATCTGGTTTGGCATCAAACTACTGTTCGAATATTCGAAAGCTGATTCGACAAAATTCTAATCAGGAAAATTACTGTTTGAGAACAAAACAAACGATGAAAGGTTAATTAAAATTAGAAACATGGGCAATGCTTCCTTTACACATTACAAATTCGTTCCCGAAAAGCACCAATAGCATCTTTAAAAGGGGATTGATTTTTCACATTTACATTCACACTATTAGCTATAGAAAAAAAATCCCGCCGTATGCAGAAACACTACAGAAACAACGTGCCATTCAATGTCACCGAACGAACGGCATTGCCCATTTCATGGATGTTAATCAGAATTTTCCCAGGGCAGCAGCCCACCATCAAACAATGGAAAGTGAACTTCCCGAAAGTGCCATCACTCGCGTCACGAGACGTTATCAACAAAATTGGCTCCCCCATTGTTGAAAAGGCGGCTCGACTAACCTGTTGCATCCGGTTTGGAGCTTTTATTTGGTGGAATTTCACTACCAGAACAGCAGACCCGTAGCAAGCCTCGGACCGGAAGTGAAGTTCGACACTCTCGGGGGAAGAAACTATATTTCCATCCTGTCGGTGGAATATCCGTAGAATCCCATCGAGGACATGAAAGCAAAAATTGGAATGTCGAACTAGGCTGGCATGCGGGGAGTGGGACTATCTATCCTCGTAATCTACGACAACGGAATTAAGATTTGGCGCATGTTGGCTGGCAGCGGCCCGGAAAACAAGCCACCATTCGGTTAGTTTTGCATTTGCGTACACCCATTAGCCTTTTAGGGTGATGGTTAGTGAAATCTGAAGCGGTGGAAGGTCGCACGTTATAAAGAGACTTTTCCGAAAATAACAGCTGATATTAAAACGGAGGTCTCTGCTGTTGGTCGTGAAGCCAGAATTTTCCCTAAAATTTGTGTCCCATTTCTTCATTAGCGGAGCCTGAGTAATGAGTGATCGAACAGGGCACAAGAATCCTCCGTAGGAAAAGTTTGAACTTTTCAGGATGGCTGGTCTGCCTGTTGGTCAGCGAAAACCGCTTGACCGAAGGGTCACTAACACTCGCATCATCCGAAATCGTAGTTTCACGTGGTCAAGCAAAGGACAGTGGTATCAGGGTTCAATTATTTGGTCACAATTTGCTATACTTTATCCTATCAATCAAAAATTTAAGAAATGATTGCATTTTCGATTAACAAATAGGTGTAGGAAAAATCTACTGGAGTATAGTTTGGTGATTGGAACTTCGATTACACCGATGTGTCTAAACGATCAAAAATCTTTTCCCCAAACAATGAGTTCTCACACATGCGCACGTGACAAGCAATTCTCCCCTAATGATTCTCGATCAATCTCTCCATTCTCGGAGCAATTGAAACACAAACTAGACTAGAGCTTGTCCCGGTTGAAGACTCAAACAGCATCAACCCCTACCGACACCGCATTTCATGTAAATACATATGTAAACTTGGCTCACTTTCAATTGGCGTCGCGACGTCTGCTTGGTCGTCAAGTCATCCATCCCCTTACGGAACAGCTGTTGTGGGAGTTCAGGGAGTAGGGGAAAAACACCACCATCAGCCGGTATTTA
This sequence comes from Malaya genurostris, assembly GCF_030247185.1. Classification (NCBI taxonomy): domain Eukaryota; kingdom Metazoa; phylum Arthropoda; class Insecta; order Diptera; family Culicidae; genus Malaya; species Malaya genurostris. The sequence continues at coordinate 82,717,406 of NC_080572.1, read as the reverse complement.
GAAACCGGAAAACATACTGACATTTCCCGGAAAGGATCTCCTGTGGCTGTTAGAAATCTGCATTAATAAGACCGACACAGGAGTCCAGATTCGGTTGGAGGTTCCAGTACCGGAAGACGGTACTTTAAAATGCTTCCCAACGATTTTGGCGATTTTTCAAACAACCAAACAAATCAACCATCAGCTGGGATAAGGTGTTTTGTGGTGGCATTTCCGGAAGTACTCGATTTTAAAGGTTTTCAGGTTTGTGCAAAGAATAGTTTGGTACCAAGCGAGCAGCATCTGGTGGAGGAAGAGTTCGGTATTCGAATTCGGGTCGAGTTTTTGTCGATTCATCCCGATTGTAAGTTCAGGTCCGAGATTGTTGGGATTGTGTGTTCGGAAAGAGAAGATGAGACGTGACTAGAAATAATATTATCTTATTTATACTTCTACTCATAGATTCTGAAGCCATGCTACCATTTAAGCTTGGGTTGAAACGGAAATGTATTGGTACAGTCATTGTCAATCATTTGTGGTAGATGCTAAATTTCACTCGCAAGGACAATCTGATGCCACTGAACAAATAATAAAATGTGACTTATGTCGGTTTTTCTAAATATGTATTGAAAATTTAAGAATTCGGATTTTGAATAGTTAAAACTTTGAATATGCCTAAAAAAGTTTCATCAAGTTCCACTAAGATTTTTTTTCTTCTAATATTTTTGATTGTCAAAAAGTAAACAAATAGAAAATCGCATCAATTTGGTTGATGGTGCAAAAATAATTGAAAATTACCTCTTGCCCATCGGGCATATGCTCGAGGAGCCGCAAAAGTCCTGTGACAAAACCAAAAATTATAGAAAAATTTCGACGTGATTTCTCGAGAAAAAACGATGAGAGATGCTTTTTGTGGACTCCTAGTAGCGTCTGACCCACTGAATTCAATTTTTTTCCAAACCTGCCAAAGAATGGCTAAGAATTGTCACTGGAAGCCAAGGATGGCTTTTATCGTATCAAAGAACGCTCACTAGCAACTCTTCACACGATTCAATCAAAGCCATCAAAGAGAGACGGATATCATCGCAGCAACAACAAAAAACCGACATGGTTCATTTAACATAGAATAGACACCAGTGCGAGAGCGAATTTCTCTCGATGGCCTGTCTGAGAATCGAAGACTAGCTCGCTGTTGTGGCGATTCTCTCTGAAGCAACTAACGGTCGCTTATTCTAGGTTCGCGTGCCGATTCTGTATGGGCTGGGGACAATTGCGATAGAATCATTTTACTATTGCCACTTATTCTAAGTATGTGCATATAACCTTTGTAGAAGTTGTATCTATGAAAATGTATGTGAATGCTCCACACAAGGGTTTTGAAATATTGCAACCTAGTATGAGAATCATTAAGTCGAATCATCGATTCGATTTTCTGCGATAATTGTCAACTTGCGATTCTCTCTTGGTAAATTTCACACAGCGCCAACCATTATCAGACTGTAATTTTTTTAAGAGCCGTGAAATACTCAGGGTAGAAGTGGAGCTAAGCAATGTAGAAAAATTCTCTCGCGGTTCATGCATTGAGAAACTCGAGTTCTTGTAGCATCTTCTACCGGATTGAAAATCTTGTATACAATATTGATATATATCACGCAGCTTCTGTCAAATTTTCGACAATCACCAACACTGCTGGAAGCAATTGAAATGCAATTACAACAGAGCAAGGAAATACAGAGCAAGAAATTAGCGACACGGAAAACATGGATGATAGCGTGACTGACACTGATTGATCGAATACAATGCGACTAAGTGTAAGTGTATATTGATTGTATTGATCCATTAGGTAACATTGATTTATTAGGTTATGGTAAGGTGAATTTAGGTTATGGCAAGCAAAATGGAACACCATAATGTTGTTAAACTAGAGTATTGTATATAAACAATGAGCATTATTGTGAATAATGGCTATAATAAAAATTGCATCAAATCAAAAGCCCTAGAAATCCCCATTCTAAAACTTTCACTTTCATGCTTATTTTTCGCATAAAATTTGTTTTATGTTCTAATAATGATGTCATATCAACTTGGTGCGTTCGGAATAGTTACTTATTTAAATGTTATATAAAACTTTGTTTTAGGTACTCAGGTTGCAAAAATTCTATATAGATAAATCGAAAAATACATTTTTTACAAAATACAAAAAAAAATATATTTTTTACATAAGGAAAACTACTTCAAATGTTTGCTTCTTCAAAAATATAAATTCGAAATCGGTCAAGTCAAAGTCTTGGCATTACATTCCTTCTGTGGAATTTGGCCTTTCTGTTTCAACAGACTTCGCAGCCGATCCATAGAGTACAGAATCATTGCATGGCTAGTACTATGGATCCTACTAACACTAAGAATCCTTCCAGGTCGGGGCTCGAACTTCGAATATGGTACTACCTCCTTAATAAAAATTAGCGTGCCACCTTCAAAGGAAGCATTATATAATGTTGTGATGATGTTTAGTGATGTATTTTTTTACTCGAATAATCAAAATAATCGATTAAAAGGCTAAAGTAATCGAGTATTTGTAATCGATTAACGACAGTGCCACTAATCGAACTAATCGATTAATAGCAATCAATTAATCGAGATTTCTCTGTTAATTTTTCAAAAGGGCGTATAAGCAAGTGATAGTTTCTCTTTGTTTACTTTCTCTTCTATTAATTACCAAGCGGTTTCCACGTTTATCACTCAACTCTTTGCATGAAATGATACCCGAAACTTTCGATTTTCAAACAGAATAGTGATATCAAAGAAATACGTTTTAATCACATCACAAAACAAAGAGAGAGTGATTAAAGAGAAACTGTCACTTGCTTATACGCCCTAATGAAAAATCAACCGAGATTTATAAAGTTGGGCGCGAGAAGCGAAGCCGAGCTGGTGACTAACATTGGCAAATCAAAAGCGGGAATGATACTAGTAACAAATCAAAAGGACTCTTTTAGAGTACAAATGAGAAATCGGCTCAGCTTTCACTCTGACAGGGTCCCTCTGTTTTGCTGTAAGTACGTTTCATACTTTGGTCAGATAAAAGCTCAGCTCAGCTTCTCGCGCTCACTTTGTCTGCAGCCTAAGGCTAAATGTTGATATGATGAGAGTTCCAGTTTCATCTGTCATAATTCAAGGAAATACGAATTTCAATTTAAATAAAGTTTTTTGATCCATTCTGTCCACCGTTACAATGTTCAAAAATTTTTCCAACCGTATGATCATAGATTTTATTGAATTTTCTAGACATTTCAACCACATTTTCTTATATTTTTGCTTGCTGTATGATACACTAATGGTAAAGATTTGATCATATAGAGAAAAATATTGTAAAAATAGAAAAATTCAGATTTTATACAACGAATTTTTTCATTGAAATAGTGACAAAAGAAAATCTTGGTTGATATTGCATACTACTTGAAACTACAAAACAAGAAGATTATTTTTTCTCAGTGGATTAGTTTGTTTCAATTAATATTTTTAAGGAAATAACAAATATTTTACTCATGCGTTCCTGTCAATTCCTTGTCAAACAATTTGAAGTAAATTCAATTTGAAAAATTAATTTGTATTGATCGAACTATAGTTTAATTAAATTATTTTTAGCGGTTTAAATTTACAAACTTTTTAGTTGAAATAAATGAGTTTAAATTGAGCTATTTCTAATGACTAATTTCTAATAAAGGTATAACAGGATTGAATTAATAAATTGAAATAATAAATTAATAACATTGACGATAACATCAACTAGACTTTGGTTGACATGTAATAAATAATTAGTTTATTTCAACTATAGAATCATCCAAAAAACTTTTTTTTTTATTTTACTAGACAAAAACTTTGATTCAAATCAAAAAGAGACCATTGTTGATGAGGAAGGAAAAAAATGTTCAAAACAATCATATTCTAGTTCGAAATCATCAAAAATCAAATTTAAAAATCTACAAACAGTTTCGTTAGTTTAAACATGCTTCATTTGTCTGCGTGATATTCAACACAGATTTTCATTTAGCAACTCTGATTTCGTTTAGAATAATTTGATCGATTAATTGCATTATTCGATTAATGTTTAATAGTACAGGGTCCGGCACTCGAAGTGTAACCAATTAAAAAGGCCATAAATTCAGTTTGGAAAATTACTTTTACTTAATTCAAAGTACAAAATGTGTAAAAATAATACAAAATTCAGAATCAATTCACTTTTGCTCGATATGACCACCTTTTGCCTTGACTTGATGACTTGAGAGAGCGAAGGAGTTGCTTCGTTTGGCCGAATGTGACTTGCAGGTATTTTGGCCCACTCGCGGTCAATAACTTTTTTCAGTGCCTCGAGACTGGTGTATCTTTTAGTTCGGACTTTGCTCTCCAAAATGGCCCAAAGAGAATAATTCATTGGATTCGCATCTGGTGAATTCGAGAGCCATTGTGTGGACGTGATGAAGTTCGGAACGTTGTTTTTTAGCCATTCTTGGTTCACTCGAGCTTTGTGAGACGGTGCCGAGTCCTGCTGAAACGTCCATGGTCTGCCACCGAAATGTTTGTCTGCCCACGGCTTCAAAGCAACCTCCAGAACACTTTCCCGATAATATGTCGCATTTACCTTGACGCCAGGCTCGATGAAAACGATTGGAGAGCGCCCATCTGCGATTACAGCGGCCCAAACCATTATCTGTTGCGGGTGCTGCCTCCTGGTGGCCAATCGATGACTCAAATTCTCGTATGAACGGTCGGTCAAGTAAACCCTATCGTTTTGAGAGTTTACGAATTGCTCAATTGGAAAAATTTTCTCGTCAGAAAATACAATTTTTATTTTTTTTTTACTTTTTTATTTATGACTTCTGGTCAGTCAGAATTTTTTACTTTTTTCGGTTTTTTAACGATATCAAACTAACTAGAGATTATAAGAGGAGAAAGAATATGAAATCATAGAGCCATAGTACTCAAGGAAGAGCAAGGATGTGAAGAATAAAGTGCGGAAAAGTGAGACGTGACAAGGGTCATTTAAATAAGCAGAAGGCTTCTCGTATCTAAACTTTTACCTTCTACCAGAGGAGTCGAACTTAGGCATCTTAGCGATACGAGTTATCCGAGTCTCTGATATGTCAGAAAGTAAAGGCAAAGGTCGTTTGCCATTTACTGTCCGAACCGGCAAAAGTAAAGTTACGAGAAGTTGTCACATTCTGCCCACGACGGTTTCTCACACAATGTGTTTCATTGTGTTGATATTTTCTCATACAGTTAGTTATAACACCGGAATGGAAGATTTATCCGAAACTATTGCTTGAGTGCCTGGAGTTGTAGCGTATGGCTATGCGTCCCACACGGAGAACCCTTCGATCATAAAATTGCGATATCGCAGTTTTTGATTTTTGCGATAGTTGATTTAACTAATTTCTTTTTGATTCAACCAAAATGGTTTTTGATTTGCATATATTCAAGTTGTTGAAAAATATGTTGTTTTGAATGCTGTCAAATACCGGAGACAGTTGAAAGCAAAACAATAATCGCAATGCAAAATCAACAACTTTTCTAGTTGAAATCTGTTCGCGTCGCTTCAAAATGTCAATGAAAACAACATCGATGGTTAAAGCGTTCGGTAATATTGTTTTAATTCGATTTGAGAAATTTATGATAACAAGTGTTTATCTAACAGCGGTATTGTGATAAAGTTAACCTTGTTTAAGGTGAAAAAGATTTGGTGACAAATTAGAAAATATCAATGAATGATCATCTCGTAATCTTTCAGGTATGCGCAAAAATTTTATGCTTCAAATTCGAACATTGATTTACTTCCAGCAGACTGTTTTACTTCCAGCTGTTTGATACCGATGATGATGTTCATGCATTAGCAATAAAACGCTTTTTGACATGAATTTAATTTATAAAAGTAACAGGAGCGAAGGGTTTCAAACACATAGAACACGCTGCGTTTGAATTGCCATCGCAAAATTCCAATTCCCAGCGGTTGATACACCCAAGCTCATATAAATTGACTAAAATTATCAGTGCATAACTTTAGTTCAACCGTTTGAAGGCATCATCTTTCAATACTCATTTTTTTCACTTTCAATACTCATGTCTAAAACAAATAAAACCGATTTATTTTTCAACTAACAGAATTTTGTTTCAATAACAACACCAGTTCTTTCAACTAAACTATTTGTCGAAATTGAAAGGTATGTGTCCTCACTAATTGACAGCTTTTTTTTTTCAAACAGTTAAATTAGTTGTTTCAACCATCGTTTCTGCTAATCGAAAAACAAAAATGACAGTTTAGTTAAAACAACAATCGATTAGTTGTACCAAATTTTAACCAATCGAATTCAGAAAATCAACTAATATTCTGGTTGAAATGGGATCGCGGGTGGTTCCGTGCAGGGTGCAAGCGGCGCACGGACTTTATTCTTCACATCCTTGCTCTTGCTTGAGTACTATGGCTCTATGATTTCATATTCTTTCTCCTCTTATAATCTCTAGTTAGTTTGATATCGTTAAAAAACCGAAAAAAGAAAATACAATGTTCGGAAATTGACCGCTTTCGGCAAAACGAAGCAACTCCTTTGCTCTCTCAAGTCATCAAGTCAAGGCAAAAGGTGGTCATATCGAGCAAAAGTGAATTGATTCTGAATTTTGTATTATTTTTACACATTTTGTACTTTGAATTAAGTAAAAGTAATTTTCCAAACTGAATTTATGGCCTTTTTAATTGGTTACACTTCGAGTGCCGGACCCTGTTATAGATCACACTAATCAACTCCTCTTTTATTAATCAAATACCTAATAATCGATTAATACGAAAAATCAGACATCACTAATGACGTTGTGTGGATTTTGTTTTCTATATAGTGGTGCAAATTAGAAAATCAAGGAAATATACACGTAGATATGTGGTCAGGTTTTAAACACTCACAGCTCAGTCAATTTTGTACCAATTATTAATATTATATCACCATTTGATAGGAAATAAGCTTCGATTTGAATGTATCAAGCCACGTATTTTCAATTATATATGACTGAAATTTTGATTACTAGCGAGCAGTGTCCTATTTACTCAGCTAAAACTCTAAGACACTAACTCTGGCCAACTGGATTTCCCTTACAGGGACGATGATTGTGAAAGAGTAATCTATCAGCTGGGAAGCATCACTCTGATCGGTCAATTGGTACAAAAGCGAAGCTGTAGGGAAACACGGAAATCTATAAATATAAGCGAAATCATAACCAACGTTTCAGTTTCAGTTTCAGCAAATTCAGTAGTTAGAAGTTTTTTATGGAAGATCTATAATACAACTGAAACTGGAACAAAGCAAGCCGTTCTAGTTCTATTTATACGAACAGTTCTTCTATCAAATTTGAAACTGGCATACGATGCCGTTCTATTTTTGAAACACGAGTAAAACACTGTTGGGGTTGCCAGTTTTTCTTGTCCTAAAATCAAGATGTAAATTTTAAAACTGACATATATTATGCATCTAGAACTAGAACACTATTCAATATGCCCTAAACATATCAGAGGAAGGTAGCTGCTAGACAACAAGACACAAAGCGCTATGAGGTTATCCCAGGATAAATTTTAAGTGCTTAAGATTAATTTCCAATTTAATTAAGATGAACTCGATTAACTATCGAAATCACAGAAAAATAACTGTATGCATGCAAAACTTGAATACAAGCTAGGCGAAGAGAAGCTTAAATATCGAAATCCGCAGGTAGGTATAATTGCATATATTTGGGCTATTGATGTAATTTCGTCGGATACAAGACAAACACGGATCAAGGCAAACAGAGTATGGGTTCGCGTGTTCGATGATGGTTCTTAAAACACCGAGGTCTTTTATTACGCGGGGATACGTACCGCGTAACTTCCGGAATCTGCATTAAAAATCGCGTGGCGTCGGAAATCCACGTAACAAGCCGCGTAACAAACGCATGGAAAAAAACCGCGTGAAATAGATCAGTAGAAGCAGACTCTCGTGTAATTGCGCATTCAAAAGCATGGCGATTGATTGAGTTGTTTGATTGAAAATATCGATCGTTAGAATATTTTGTTCCACATCAATAGCTCGAACAACCCCATAGAGCTGATCTTTGTAGTTATTTTTTTGATCAGCTGGCGAGAAATTGTGTGTTTCTGATCTAATAGGACTGATATTTTGATTAATAATTGCAATTCTTTGGAAAAGATGTAACTAGAGACTACAATGCATTCTAATAAAAATTTTACAAAACGTCTGAGTTAGCTTCACATTTACTGTATAGTTCCTGCAATTGGGACCATAACAAAAATATGGGCAATCTCTTTGTTGGATGCTTAATACGAGTGTCTGTTTGTAATTTAAGGGATAAAAGCCTGTGTACAATAATCAAGCAATCGAACGCAAACCAGACGCATCAACAACCAAACCTCGATACACGCAAGCTTTCTATTGACGAGGACGTTACACTCTGCAGCCTTTATTTCGATGAGCAGCACGATTCAATTATTCAAAGGCGGTATGGATGACCCCTGGCTTGGGATCCCTTAGCGACAAAAGACAGATTTCCGCACAGTCACAATCACAAACAGTGTAGCAAATGATGCTCACGAAAACAAAAGCCCCCTTTCGCAGTTCTGTTGCGGTTGCGATGGTGGGGGTGATGGCGGAAGTGATGGAAAAGAAGGAACGCAACCAACGCTCCTCTGGCCGTCCATCGGAACTGGTGGGGACAAAAAAACTAATTTAAAATTCTGAACGATATTCGATTGTTGTTCGATTTCGAAACGCGGCTACCGCGCTTCGATGCTATTATTACTGTTGTGCTACGTGCGTTTACTTGGTTCTTCGGTAAGATTTACGCGATCTCCGTCGCATCCCGGGTCGGTCAGAGGAAGCTGGAGGATCTGCCCGTTCCGCCCTCGTCGAATGCTTAGTTGTGACCAAGGAACTCGGGTACTGATCAGACATTCCAAACCATTACCATTGGCAGCAGCATTCGGTTGCGATGGTTGCAATGTGCGGTGGTTGCCAAACTGGATCAGCGACTGGCCCGTGGGTCTTACTATCAAGGAGTGCTCAAGTTGTGTACATACGATACGGTACTTGATGCTACTGTTGTCAGCCCGGTGTTCCTGATCTTGCGGCCAAGTCAACTGTAGTCGACTATACCCCGATCCGGGAAGAGAATAGCTATGCGCTGACGAAGTAACCGGCTTCTGCCGATGGACTCCTGGGAACACAGGCTCGGTTCGATGATGGGCCAACCTGAAGGAAGACAGGCAGGTGTGGTATCACTGGAACGTTATCACTCGCGCTGCGTTGCAGGTCGAACCTGCGAAACTTTCCCACATACTAAATGTTGCGTACGCGGAAAAGTGCACTCGTTTGTAACGACGTACGTACGAGCATACGCGCTCCGGTAATGCTCCGGCAGGCGACGACGGGATATGATGGAAGAAGGAAAACTTGCGAAAGTTTACTCGTTCGTTATCGTTCGGTGGCAGGTTTTTCTTGTTGGTTTGCGGGAGATTTTTCTCGCAATTATTTCGACGTTGGGTTTTGCTCCATTCCCAGTGTTCTTACTTACCACTCTTCTTTTGTTGTGAACACCGCGGCCGTGTCCGGATTTAAGCTTTGCAGATATGATATATTATTTGCGATTGCATTGTTTCTTGGCCTATGAACTTCCAAAGATTTCTTCGAGAATGCTTTGAAATTGATGCAGGCCTCCTGCGCTGGTACATTTGTTTTGCGTAGTAGAATATGAAGTTTAAATCAAACCTGTTGTAACAATCGCACATGCACATGATTTTAGTTTGCCATTCTCGGACACTTTCCATTGCACTTTGATGCATGAGCTACATTGCACTGAATCTTAGAACTTACCGATTTCCAAAGAAAAGTAGGTTTCATTTTGGAAGTACTACTAAATGATCCTGATCATGGGTTTGACTTACCTGAAAAGAAGATAAAACAGAAAATTAGTTTGTAGTGCCCCATAATAAAGCATTCTGTCAATAACATAGTACCTAAACAAAATATTGAAAAACTAATCTTGCGAAAAAACATAATCCAATTTGAAAAGGCTTGTAACCGTAGATCCACTTCCAATCTACGAAATTGCTGTTTTCATTTCTCTGATTTCATTTCATTCATCCAACAGAAAAAAAATCAATTTCGAAGAGAGGGTCATTAGCAATGTGAGGCCACCTTTCTAATAAATCTAATTAGGTTCATTTACGTGTTTGATGTGGCCGATTGCATCATTTTTTGTTAGGTAAAGAACTTTATGATCTCAGCTAATGTGTGGTCGCAGCACACATTTTTCTCTGTATTACCCGTAATGGCAGCTATTTGTTTTTCAATGGCAGTTGAAATGGGGGGAAAAGTTTGTATGGGAAAAAGATGAAAAGGTTTATTTTCTCGCTCCACCGAACTTTTTCATGTTTCTTTTGGGTCCCATATAAACTATGCAAAATCGATCGATGAAGCTATTTTTTCGCTCCTGAGATTTAAAGTTTGCATGGGATTTCGTATGGAGAAACTAATTTTTTACAAAAAAAAATTGTGCCTAATCAACCTAGCAGTGAGATGAAACCTGTTTACCTTTTTTTATAAATATAAAAAATAGGTATAGAATTCGCTTAAGCTTTAGAGAAATTTTCCGAGGCCCGGAGGGCCGAGTGTCATATACTAATCGATTCAGCTCGACGAACTGAGCAAATGTCCGTGTGTGTGTGTGGGTCTGTTTGTGTGTTGTCAACTAAGAGATCTCAGAGATGGCTGAACCGATTTCGATCAAACTAGTCGCAAATGATAGGTCTCCCCGTCACCCAGAACGCTATTGAATGGTTTTGACAATTGATCTTGAATACAGAATCTGTTTTTAGAATTAGATTCCACACGGTTATAGCTATCCAACAAGCCATAGATTGTTAAAATCCGTCCATTTTTAACGGAGATATCGATATTTTCGTGTTAGCGACTATTCCCCTTATTCCAGTAGTAGGAATTTTGAGCGCTATATGATAATGCAATGCTTGGGAGCAACGTGAAACACGATTTTTTATACTGTTACATACGATTGTTTCTAAGTACCACTTAGACTGTGTACAACATCCTTTTTCATGACAGTTTGCCTCGGACCGAATTTAGCACGGTTCGTTTTTGGCAACATAATCGTTCGAATACGACATATGGAAATCAGATGATGGCCAAGATGGCAGCATTTTCGAGTTAAAAACAATTGCATAATTATATTGATTTAAACTACTGACAGTAATGAATGCTGAACGAACATGACACCAATATACCATACGAATCAGTTCGTCGAGATCAGCAAATGCTTGTGCGCAAAACTCAGATTCATACGAGAAGTGCTTCCAAACAAAGTTCCTGAATTACGTCTGGATCCGACTTCTGGTTCCTGAGCTACAGGATGATATGTCAAACGAAATTAAAATAGTGTAACTCGTTTTTCTCATAGATGGCTGAACCGAACTAAGATTCAAATGAAATCTAAGAACCATCTAAGATTCAAATGAAGGGTCTTAAGATTCTATAAAACATCTTGCTTTTTAGTCAGTCTGCACTGATTTTCGAACATTTTGAATCAAATGTAAACTATACAACTCCTCAGGTGAATTTGACGGACTTCGGCTACATTGATTGCAGTATCCAATCGTTTTCTCTAAAAATTGAATTTCAAAAACAAAAATTCAAATTGAAGGATTTATGGTCCCATACAAAAATAATGAATTTTGTCTGATTCTGATTTCCGATTCTGGAATTACAGGGTGATTAGTTTTTAAAATTCAAGTCGATATAGAAGATGACAATTCTAAAAAGCTTCAAAGTTGGACTGAAAACTATTGCAATTTCGTCATATTTATTTTTTGGCCATACGAATCGTTTTGGGTTATGCTGGTTTCTGAATACCGGCTCTGGAAGTACCGTAGATAACCGTAAACTCTTAACTGAAACTTTCTTCGACATCTCATGGAATGCTCAATCGATTGTCACACGTTTAGATTCAAATTCGATCCGGTTTGCAGCTTCGACATTACAGAGTAATGAGTAATTAAAATCTCAAATTGCCGCTAAAAACAACGGTCATGGATTGATAAAAAGAGGTATCATCTCTCTTGTTGTAGAAATTCGCATGTGTTTTTTGCATGAATATTCTTCGGTGTTTCAGTTATCATGACTTTATCTTAATGACCGTCGTTTTAAGCGGCAATTTGAGATTTTAATTACTCAATACTCTGTAATGTCGAAACTGCAAATCGGATCGAATTGAATCTTAAAGTGTGACAATCTATTAAACATTCCATGATATGTCGAAGTAAGTTCCACTTTAGAGTTTACGGTAATTTAAGGTACTTCCAGAGTAGGTATTCAGGAGCCAGCATAACCCAAACCGATTCGTATGGTCATATGACGAATAAATTGCAATAGTTTTGAGTTCAACTTTAAAGCTTTTCGGGATTGTCATCTTCTATATCGGTTTGAACTTGAAAAATTCATCTTCCTGTAATTCCAAAATCGGAAGTCAGAATTGGATAAAATCAGTTAATTTTGCATGGAACTATAGGTTTATTTTAATTTGAATTTTTGTTTCTGAAATTCGATTTGGTTTTTTTTAGAAACGATTCGATACTGGAACCGGAATCCGGAAATCGGTGTAGCCGAAGTCAGATGAATTTCTGGGTACCTTCCGAATCGAAAACTGAATACCACTAAAACTGAAATAAGTTTATTTGGTTATCATCTATAAAAATCTGCTAACCCGATAAACTTGATTAATTTATGTAAAATAGACATTTTTATACTAATCACCCGAATCCCCGAAACTGGTAGTTGGATCTGACTGAAAAGCAAGATGTTTTATAGAATCTTTAAATTTGAATCTTAGATCGGTTCAGCCATCCACGAGAAAAATGAATTTTAATTTTGTCTCACATATCATTCTGTAGTTCCGGAACCAGAGGTCGGAACCAAACATAATTCAGGAACATTGTTTGGGAGCATACGACTTTTCATATGAATCTGAGTTTGTAGAAAACGGTTGAGTGATCTCCGAAAAAAATTAAGTGAAATTATTTGTCTCATACGCATTTACTGATCTCGACGAACTGATTCAAATGGTATATGGTTGTTATGTTCTTCCAGCATTTATTGCTGTAAGTAGTTTAAAGCAATATAATTATGGAATTACTTTCAACTCGAAAATTCATCTGGTTTACATATGTCATATTGGAACGATTATGTTGCCAAAAACCTTTTTGTTGACAATACATATACAGACACACACACACACACACACACACACACACACACTCACGGACATTTGCTCAGTTCGTCGAGCTGAATCGGTTGATATATGACATGCGGCCTCGGAAAAATTTTCTAAAGTTTGAGCGAATTCTATTACTGTTTTTTATATATATGGAGCATTCCACGCAAAATCAGCCACCCAAAATTTTTTTTCATCTATTTTTTTTCGGTAAAGAACTCGAAAATATTCGACACGTATTTTCAAAAAAGATCCTTTTTTCAACAGCCTATACTGTAAAATCTAATAAAGGTACAAAAATTCGTCCAAGACATGAAATTTGTGATTCCATAAAACAACCTTCAAAGTTAATATAATGAGAAAAGTTTATAATTAATAAACAAATAATAAAAATTTCAAACTTGGGCTTATTTTTTTTTTCTTTTTTAACCTTAGGGGTTTAACTCAATCTTGGCAAAGTTCCAGAGTGGAAAGATCAATACTTTCGGAGCAGTGAATTTTTCAATCACGACTCGCACGCGCAATTCGCTCGGATACGGGCTTAAAAGTTTATCCGCATTATGTCGGTCGGACCGATCTGAGCTCTCCGGCATTGACTTTTTTTCTGCTTCGGCTGTGGCATTGCTCGAAAACAAACTTCTTATTTTTAAATTGTGAAAAAAAAATTGATAATTTGCGATTTTGCAGAAAATTACGCCTTCGTTATTCAAAACGCCATAACTGACTTTCATTGGAACAACGACCAAGCGACTATGTTCCCCATTGTTTTGTATTATAAAATGAACAGCAAAATCGGTCATAAAATATTAGTAATTATTTCTGATTGCAAGAAACATGACGCAATAGCTGTGTATGTTTTTCTCGAAGCTCTTAATCAATATTTTTCACAATACTATCCACACACGGAAAGACCGAAATCAGCATTTTGGCGAAAAAATTAGTTAATTTTCTGATTTTAGTTAGTTTTTTTTTTGAGACAACTAAAAAAATCTTACCTTTGCTGATTTAGATTTTTTAATTCTCATTCCATTAATAATAATAAAATATTTGTTGAAATGGCTATTTTTTTAGTTGATTGCACCAATTAAACGTGCTGTCATTTCTTAGCTAAGGCATTACTAGCCACTAGCCACTAGATGGCACACTACTACCGAAAAAAATTTCAGTCGCTGTAGTCTTTTCTATATTGGTAGGTATAAATACGATGTTGTATTGGAGAAAAAGACATAAGCGAAACATAAACTTCTTTTTGAAAATTTTTTTTCTAAATCGCTGTTTTCTTCATTCGACTTCACGAAATCGACTCTCTCACTGAAAACTTTGAGCACTCGGAAAACTAAGAACCGAATACAAGTAGTACACCGGACGGCGTAGCCCGGAAGGTTGGAAGAAACAAAAAACATGATTTGACATATACAATTAGAGTGCAACATTTGAAATTCACTTCACTGTTCCGCCCACAATCACTTCAAATGCGCACAAATTCTGAATAAATACACTTTCTACCAAAGTTTACGTCAGTTTTACATATCGGTTTAGAAATTTATATATGGATATATCGTAACACATGCGAAAAACATCAAAACAATTTGCAAGCAGTTTCAACAAGGCTGTCCTTTTTAGCTTTTTGCCTTTCTCTATAGAAAGGTATTAGAATTGCTGGAAAAACCGACTTTCGAACGGAGCCTCGGAGACCCATAGTGTTATATACCATTCGACTCAGCTCGACGAGATCGGAAAATGTCTGTGTGTGTGTGTGTGTGTGTGTGTGTGTGTGTATGTGTGTATGTGTGTATGTGTGTGCACTTTTCGAAGATATTTGAACGCGCTCAATTTTCTCAGAGATGGCTCAACCGATTTTAACAAACTTGGGCTCGTTTGAAAGCTACTATCGGGGCATTGATCAAGTTCGAAGATAAAATGGCTGTGACTTTTGGTTCCGGAGATATGATTGTATAAGTGACGTAACCGACAAAAAGCGTTGTATTTGAACGCGCTCAATTTTCTCAGAGATGGCTGAACCGATTTGAACAAACTTGGACTCGTTTGAAAGCTACTGGCGGGCCATTGATCAAGTTCGAAGATCAAATGGTTGTGACTTTTGGTTCCGGAGATATGATTGTATAAGTGACGTAACCGACAAAAAGCGTTGTATTTGAACGCGCTCAATTTTCTCAGAGATGGCTGATCCGATTTTAACAAACTTGGGCTCGTTTGAAAGCTACTGTCGGGCCGTTGATCAAGTTCGAAGATCAAATGGTTGTGACTTTTGGTTCCAGATATATGATGGTATAAGTGACGTAACCGACAAAACACGTTGATTTTTACCGCTCTTGTATATATAAGGGTGCCAAAATTTTGGGATCAACTCTATTTTCGTAAAGTTCTAGTGCTCAAAAGTTTAAGCACCTCGAAAAAAGCCTTCATGCAAAATTTGACCTAAATCGGACATGCTTAAGGGGTGCTGCCCGGTGGTAAAGGTTTGACAATTATCGATCTTGAAAAAGCACCATAGGGGGGAGTACATGAAATTTCCAAAATCGAAAATTTTTTTTGATGCCAAAACTCTTAAAACTGCATAAAACATCGAAATTTAGTGTCATCTCAAAAAAAAATTTTTTTGAAAAAATCAACTTTCTGGGACTTAGAAAAATTTTCATATTTTTTCTAAGTCCCAAAAAGTCGATATTTTCAAAAAATTTTTTTTTCGAGATGACACTATATTTTGACGTTTCATGCAATTCTAAGCCGTTTGGCATCAAAAATTTTTTTTCGATTTCGAAAATTTCATGTACTCCCCCCTATGGTGATTTTTCAAGATATATGAAAATCCCACTAAGTGGACTAAGAAGGCTTTTTGCCTTTCTCTATAGAAAGGTATTAGAATTGCTGGAAAAACCGACTTTCGAACGGAGCCTCGGAGACCCATAGTGTTATATACCATTCGACTCAGCTCGACGAGATCGGAAAATGTCTGTGTGTGTGTGTGTGTGTGTGTGTATGTGTGTATGTGTGTATGTGTGTGCACTTTTCGAAGATATTTGAACGCGCTCAATTTTCTCAAAGATGGCTCAACCGATTTTAACAAACTTGGGCTCGTTTGAAAGCTACTATCGGGGCATTGATCAAGTTCGAAGATAAAATGGCTGTGACTTTTGGTTCCGGAGATATGATTGTATAAGTGACGTAACCGACAAAAAGCGTTGTATTTGAACGCGCTCAATTTTCTCAGAGATGGCTGAACCGATTTGAACAAACTTGGACTCGTTTGAAAGCTACTGGCGGGCCATTGATCAAGTTCGAAGATCAAATGGTTGTGACTTTTGGTTCCGGAGATATGATTGTATAAGTGACGTAACCGACAAAAAGCGTTGTATTTGAACGCGCTCAATTTTCTCAGAGATGGCTGATCCGATTTTAACAAACTTGGGCTCGTTTGAAAGCTACTGTCGGGCCGTTGATCAAGTTCGAAGATCAAATGGTTGTGACTTTTGGTTCCAGATATATGATGGTATAAGTGACGTAACCGACAAAACACGTTGATTTTTACCGCTCTTGTATATATAAGGGTGCCAAAATTTTGGGATCAACTCTATTTTCGTAAAGTTCTAGTGCTCAAAAGTTTAAGCACCTCGAAAAAAGCCTTCATGCAAAATTTGACCTAAATCGGACATGCTTAAGGGGTGCTGCCCGGTGGTAAAGGTTTGACAATTATCGATCTTGAAAAAGCACCATAGGGGGGAGTACATGAAATTTCCAAAATCGAAAATTTTTTTTGATGCCAAAACTCTTAAAACTGCATAAAACATCGAAATTTAGTGTCATCTCAAAAAAAAATTTTTTTGAAAATATCAACTTTCTGGGACTTAGAAAAATTTTCATATTTTTTCTAAGTCCCAAAAAGTCGATATTTTCAAAAAATTTTTTTTTCGAGATGACACTATATTTTGACGTTTCATGCAATTCTAAGCCGTTTGGCATCAAAAATTTTTTTTCGATTTCGAAAATTTCATGTACTCCCCCCTATGGTGATTTTTCAAGATATATGAAAATCCCACTAAGTGGACTAAGAAGGCTTTTTGCCTTTCTCTATAGAAAGGTATTAGAATTGCTGGAAAAACCGACTTTCGAACGGAGCCTCGGAGACCCATAGTGTTATATACCATTCGACTCAGCTCGACGAGATCGGAAAATGTCTGTGTGTGTGTGTGTGTGTGTGTGTGTATGTGTGTATGTGTGTATGTGTGTGCACTTTTCGAAGATATTTGAACGCGCTCAATTTTCTCAGAGATGGCTCAACCGATTTTAACAAACTTGGGCTCGTTTGAAAGCTACTATCGGGGCATTGATCAAGTTCGAAGATAAAATGGCTGTGACTTTTGGTTCCGGAGATATGATTGTATAAGTGACGTAACCGACAAAAAGCGTTGTATTTGAACGCGCTCAATTTTCTCAGAGATGGCTGAACCGATTTGAACAAACTTGGACTCGTTTGAAAGCTACTGGCGGGCCATTGATCAAGTTCGAAGATCAAATGGTTGTGACTTTTGGTTCCGGAGATATGATTGTATAAGTGACGTAACCGACAAAAAGCGTTGTATTTGAACGCGCTCAATTTTCTCAGAGATGGCTGATCCGATTTTAACAAACTTGGGCTCGTTTGAAAGCTACTGTCGGGCCGTTGATCAAGTTCGAAGATCAAATGGTTGTGACTTTTGGTTCCAGATATATGATGGTATAAGTGACGTAACCGACAAAACACGTTGATTTTTACCGCTCTTGTATATATAAGGGTGCCAAAATTTTGGGATCAACTCTATTTTCGTAAAGTTCTAGTGCTCAAAAGTTTAAGCACCTCGAAAAAAGCCTTCATGCAAAATTTGACCTAAATCGGACATGCTTAAGGGGTGCTGCCCGGTGGTAAAGGTTTGACAATTATCGATCTTGAAAAAGCACCATAGGGGGGAGTACATGAAATTTCCAAAATCGAAAATTTTTTTTGATGCCAAAACTCTTAAAACTGCATAAAACATCGAAATTTAGTGTCATCTCAAAAAAAAATTTTTTTGAAAAAATCAACTTTCTGGGACTTAGAAAAATTTTCATATTTTTTCTAAGTCCCAAAAAGTCGATATTTTCAAAAAATTTTTTTTTCGAGATGACACTATATTTTGACGTTTCATGCAATTCTAAGCCGTTTGGCATCAAAAATTTTTTTTCGATTTCGAAAATTTCATGTACTCCCCCCTATGGTGATTTTTCAAGATATATGAAAATCCCACTAAGTGGACTAAGAAGGCTTTTTGCCTTTCTCTATAGAAAGGTATTAGAATTGCTGGAAAAACCGACTTTCGAACGGAGCCTCGGAGACCCATAGTGTTATATACCATTCGACTCAGCTCGACGAGATCGGAAAATGTCTGTGTGTGTGTGTGTGTGTGTGTGTATGTGTGTATGTGTGTATGTGTGTGCACTTTTCGAAGATATTTGAACGCGCTCAATTTTCTCAGAGATGGCTCAACCGATTTTAACAAACTTGGGCTCGTTTGAAAGCTACTATCGGGGCATTGATCAAGTTCGAAGATAAAATGGCTGTGACTTTTGGTTCCGGAGATATGATTGTATAAGTGACGTAACCGACAAAAAGCGTTGTATTTGAACGCGCTCAATTTTCTCAGAGATGGCTGAACCGATTTGAACAAACTTGGACTCGTTTGAAAGCTACTGGCGGGCCATTGATCAAGTTCGAAGATCAAATGGTTGTGACTTTTGGTTCCGGAGATATGATTGTATAAGTGACGTAACCGACAAAAAGCGTTGTATTTGAACGCGCTCAATTTTCTCAGAGATGGCTGATCCGATTTTAACAAACTTGGGCTCGTTTGAAAGCTACTGTCGGGCCGTTGATCAAGTTCGAAGATCAAATGGTTGTGACTTTTGGTTCCAGATATATGATGGTATAAGTGACGTAACCGACAAAACACGTTGATTTTTACCGCTCTTGTATATATAAGGGTGCCAAAATTTTGGGATCAACTCTATTTTCGTAAAGTTCTAGTGCTCAAAAGTTTAAGCACCTCGAAAAAAGCCTTCATGCAAAATTTGACCTAAATCGGACATGCTTAAGGGGTGCTGCCCGGTGGTAAAGGTTTGACAATTATCGATCTTGAAAAAGCACCATAGGGGGGAGTACATGAAATTTCCAAAATCGAAAATTTTTTTTGATGCCAAAACTCTTAAAACTGCATAAAACATCGAAATTTAGTGTCATCTCAAAAAAAAATTTTTTTGAAAAAATCAACTTTCTGGGACTTAGAAAAATTTTCATATTTTTTCTAAGTCCCAAAAAGTCGATATTTTCAAAAAATTTTTTTTTCGAGATGACACTATATTTTGACGTTTCATGCAATTCTAAGCCGTTTGGCATCAAAAATTTTTTTTCGATTTCGAAAATTTCATGTACTCCCCCCTATGGTGATTTTTCAAGATATATGAAAATCCCACTAAGTGGACTAAGAAGGCTTTTTTTAGATTAGCATCACTGTTCTTATACAAATAGGCAACGCAAATGTCAAGCACTAGTTTGGAAAAATGATGCTGACTGTGTGACATAAACACTGAAGCATGCTTTTGTGAACTACTCGAATCAGGCTGAATCAATTGGTGACAAAATTAGCATCTAAAATATTTAATAAAAGTATGAAACATATTTTCATGAGACTGTTATGAAAGAAGAGAAAGGCATTATCATACCACTAGGTGGATTAAAACAGGTTTAATGGATTGTTTTGCTTTGATACTTCTCATGAGTTTTTGGCTTATAAACTTGTTAATAAAACCAATTTCATTTTTGTTTTCTTTGTACTGCCTTTCAGCAATGATGGTGATAGATAAATAGAAACAAATTTTCTGATTTGAATAACAAAAATTAGTTGTCAATGAGAATTTCGTGTTGGATTGAAATATTGCTGGTTTGTGTTCAGGATATTCGCCAACTAAACTTCTTCTCTAAAAATAAAAGTTTTTTCAGCAAAGTAAATTCTCAATTTTAACTAATTTCATAGTTATTTTGGAAATTTTGTTGTTAAAATCAACTAATTTAAAAACAGTAATACGAATTAGGCGCAGAGCTGATTTCGGTCTTTCCGTGCATATACGCAAGTGCATCTATTCTGACGGCGCTCCTCAGCAAAAACAAAAATGTAAAAAACTTTGCGAAAAAATTTGTCATCACGAGAATGATTTTCAACGTTTTGTGCAGTGGAATTTTCAAGCGACAGCTCATGGACAAGGGCCATGCGACGGTGCTGGAGGAACTATCAAAAGAATGGCACGTCGCGCAGATTTACAAATGATCAATGACTGTCAAATTTCGACCGCGAATGAATTGTACGAGTGGGCTAGGAAAGCATCTTCTCTACCCAATATTTCAGTCATATACAAATGTTCGGAAGATTATTCAAAAGCAGAGAAATTTCTTGAAAATCGTTTCGAAAAATCTAAAACTTTTTCTGGAACACAATCGTTTCACTATGTTGAGCCGCACGGAGACAAGGAATTCAAAATGAAGCATTGAGTTTTTGTAGACCAGAAAAACCAAATCATAGAAAAACTGTGCAACTTGCAACTGTGCCAAAGCTTTTTGTCACCGTTATTCTATTACTCACGTAAATCCTTTGTCCCAATTTTACTCGCTTTCTGCCTGAAACGTTGCTAACAATAAACTGACCAATTTAGGATTCGATCTGTGGCTCAACATGTGTCGACCAGTTAAGCCCGTACCCGAGCGAATTGCGCTGCGGTACGCTCCGCGCGTGCGGGTCGTTATTGAAAAATTCACTGATCCGAAAGTATTGATCTTTTCACTCTGAAACTTTGCCAAGATTCAGTTAAACCAAACAACAAAAAATTAGGCCCAAGTTTGAAATTTTGTTATTTGTTTATTAATTATTAACTTTTTCCATTATACTAACTTTAAAGGTTGTTTTATGGAATCGCTTATTTGAAAGCTAAGGGAAAGACGCACATTTCATGTCTTGGACGAATTTTTGTATCTTTATTAGATTTTACAGTATAGGCTGTTGAAAAAAGGCTCTTTTTTGAAAACGCGAAATTTCAAAAAATCATATCTCGAAAATTTCACGTACCATATTGAAATAAAAAAATACGTGTCGAATATTTTCGAGTTCTTTACCGAAAAAAATAGTTAGATGAAAAAAAAAATTGGGTGGCTGATTTTGTTTGGAATGCCCCATATATAAAAAAGGTAAAACGGCTGGAGATCACCCTATAAAATCTAAAAATTAGTACATGTCTTATTTTCGTAGGAAATTTAACGAGGAAGTAAACTTTCGAGCATTGACCTACCGATTGCTTGTGTAAATCTTAGGACCAGTTTTCACTGAAGTTGTTGGAATACTGAGAACATACTAGGAACATCTATAAATAGTCAAGTAAGCAATTCGAATCCCAAAAAATATGAAAAGCAAATACATTACCAATTGTGGTTCTGGCTGTAGCACAGTCTAGTCCTTAAGGACAATAATTTATTTACTTTTAGGCACTGCCGACTTTGCGCGGAAATTGAGGTTCCAGTGTATCCGAAAAAAGAATTAAAAGATCCGAATTTATATATTTTGTTAGGAAATTTTAATTAATTTCTGTCGAATTTAACTAAACACCGGCATGACTACTAGCGAAATCGGAGAAGAAGTGCTGCAGTAAAGCTTTCCTCACTATTATGAATAATTCATCACGAAAAATGCACTGCTTAGAGCACACATTTACATAATGCATTGGTTCATTTTTCAATATTGGCACTTTCGTTTTAATTCAGTTCCAGAGGTTGCGGCACACACAGGCTCACTTTTTACAAGTAGCTGGGGCACACTTAGGCTCATAGTATATCACGTGGTTTTTAACAGGCACAACGTAGTTTGTGTTAAGTGACTGTCCCTTTGGAAAATGTCACTCACTTCAAAGACACATCCATCACGAACAAAGAGTTCATTTTTCTTGGGTAGCAGCAAGCGTACAAAGGAAATTTCTAATCAGTTTTCCCGCACAATTAAAATCGTACACGTCCTCAATGTGGTATGGATTTTGTTTTAGTTGTTCGCCCGCACTGAAACCTAGCAGAATGGCGACCTATTGGAAAATTGTATCGCAGTTCGTACGTTACAAGTTATTCAGGTTCGAGAAGGATGTGGATTATTTCTATTACCTCAAACCGCTGGAAAAGTTTATCGGTATACATTGCAAAAGCTTGGGCTTAGAAACATTTGGTGATATTACCATTGAAAACAGGTTACAACATGAAATCCTGGACCCGTAGACAACGCTTGATTTGGTTTATTTACGTCACCCATCTGGTTGTGATGTTTCTAGATCAGAGCGTTAAACTTTACGCTGCCGCATTCATCGAATGGCGAGATTTGGGCTATTTCGGTGGAACGGCTGGGCTATGGTGGTTCCGTGGAATGAATCTTGTGCAAATCCAGCTAATCCGATGGACTCAACCGGAACAGGATCGAATCCGTGCTTACATCAACGCCAGACAGAATAGACCAAAAGATCCGAAGGCGTTTCAAAAACGTTTTCGTTCATTTCGTTTTAACGTGATCTTTGCATTGTGTCACCTTTTCGTATATGTGTTCAACGAGGTTGTTTTGTTTGTCAGCGTAGTCTGGCGAAAGCCGGAATATAGAATGTATCTGCATCTAGGCGAACGCCACTGGTTGGCATCAGTTCTTACCGAAGTGAACACTTTGGTGTGCATCTTGGTAAACGGAGGCCTATCGTCGGTATTTACAGTCACCCTTATCTCGCAATTCAAGGCCATGGAGACCGAGTTAGAAATTTTGGTTGACATATTTGAAACTCTGGAGAAAAACGTCCATCACTTGCTCAGCGAACAGCCCTCCGGTTCCGTTAACGATCATCTTTTCGCGAAAATTTTAACAACTCAGCTGACCTTAGCTGTGCAGAAACAGCAAACGTTTTTCGATTTTATTGAGCAGCTGCAAAAATTTACGAAGCCGACTCTATTGCTGTATTACTACTATGCGTATGGCATGATGGCCTTGAGTGTTATGCTTATCTTATACGAAACGCATTCCGGGTTTTATCTTATTTTAGTAGGTGTGGCAATACTAATTCTAGCTCAGTGGTGGATTATTAGCCGATGTATTGAAAATCTCGAGAGCATGGTGAGTGTATAAAATCAACCGTTTTGTAATACTTTCACAATTTAGTTTATTTTTTGTTTACCAGACCAACGAAATCGGAGACATCGTCTATGGATTACCGTGGCCAACCAAACTTCAGCTCTCACCAAAGCGGAGCAGTGAATATCGAGGAACTGTTCAGCTATACCTACTGATTATAACCCGTTGTCAACGAGGACTTAGCTTCAGCTGTGGTGGATTCTTTATCATGTCAATGGAAAATTTTGGCTATCTAGTGAACATGACTTACAATTTGCTAACGTTCTTGTTGAGTTTTAGGAAGTGAAAATCCAGCATTAATTCTTATAATATATCAGAAACGATTGTTTTCGGGTGGACGATGGATTAGGAGAATATGCTGAGTTAATTGTAAAATTCTAAAATTTAGTGTAAGCTCATATTGTTCTGAACTTCACGCTTTTCACACACGTAGATTACTGCACTGCACTTAATAAAAAAGACTCTAGCAGCAAATCGCGACTAGTTTTTAATATGCATACACTAAGGCTGGGTTATGTTTAATCCAATCTATAGTATGGTAGTAACATGTCAGCTAGAATGAGTTTGAGTATGATGGGGTGAATGCGTACAGAGTCGGTTTGAGATCCATTTTTGGTGTAGGCAAATTTTATTGTGAATCATCCGAAATTTTATTGTGAATATACCTAACGGAGTGACCCGCAAACTTTAAGGTTGAATCGGGAATCAGAACAAAAAAGAGTGTTTGAGCATACACTAGCATAACCTTTCCAATTTTTGAAAAGTTTTAAGCCAAGTTTATACGAACTCTTCGTTTTCTGTAGCATAGAGCGAAAATTACATGTCGGTAGAAATATTAAACACACTTCACCCCGTTGTTCCGTTGTTCGGAAGTCGGATCCGAACAAAATTCTGCTCTTACTTTTCATTCGAATCAAAGTTATCAATGTATTTGGTCATCAACTAACCAAACCTTTTCAATTGAACGAATATACGGCTAGGTGGAAGTATTGTTCTCGATTTTTCAGTGTCATGTACACCGAAACTTCCTTTCACGAACTAAACGAGGGTTCGTAAACTAAGGTAGTTCGTGAAAAAAGTTCTGTATATTGAATGTGGAAACACCCAATCATATGGCTATTTCCGGAACGGATGTGCAGAGTAGGTGCAAGAAAATAATGTTTGGGGTCACATCAAAATCCAAGATGGCGAATTCCGGTTCTTTGATATTTCTTTGGAACCCCTTACAATTCGAATATTTTCGGAACGGATTTAATGAGTAGATGTCGGAAAACGATTACTGAAATTACCCATGTTGTAAGGGAATTCAAGTAATATCAATGAACTAGAAGTCGCCATCATTATTTTCATTGTATGCCAAACCAAAATCGAAGCAGGTTCGTAAAAAAAGATTACGTTATTTGGGATTTGCTTTGTAAAATTAATGACGTAAAAAAAGGTAACGTAAAAAAAGTGTTCGTAAACTGAGGTTCTCACATGATCATTATCCATCAGACTCCGATTGTATCACAACTCGTTGAATAAAAGTCGTGTAATCCACAAAATAATTTTCGCACTCGACTAATGAGATTATTGGTACAGTAACACTACCAGAGCTGCTCTGCAAGCAATTCAAACTGAAAAGTAGAAAAATAACTATCTCTGTGACTATGCATTTACATCATCGTACAGGGTTGCGTAATAGCCTGTTCGCACTACACCGGGACGACCGGGACGGGACCGTCCGGGACTATCCGGGACGTTTTTTTTCCTCATCGGCGATGACTGAGCTGCCGGCGTGTGCATGTATTGGAATCCCGGACCCGGGATAAAATCCATTTGCTTGCCGCCGATATTCCTCACCGAGTTTTTCGCACCATGCCGATAGCCCACACAGAAAGAGAGTGAATTGAGAGAGCAAGAGCGAAAGGAAGACCGAAATGAATCCAAATCGTTTCATTGATATTTCTTAGCTTAATTGAGAGTCCTTACAATCGAGTAATGTCATTATAATTAGCCATTACATTACATTACAGCCATTTTAATTGTTGCTACTCATTACATATTGAATTACACTACTGATCCTCGTCTATGGTCTCCTATTGATTATGTTATCATTGAATTAAATAGAAATGTTCATGGTTCATTGTACATCTATTCGAAAAATTATTTTAAATAGAATAAATAAATGGTAGTTCAGTCTTATTATTATTGAAAGGTTTGGTCTGAAGGAACTAGGCTTATTTTGATTTACAGCAGTGCCGCTTTTACGTAATAATGGGCTCGGGAGCAACATATATTTGTGTGCTTATTACTAAGACCGTGGACATATGCCCCACTGTCTCTCTTATTGTTGTTATTATTAGAGATTGGAATTAATATGAAACAACGCAAGAAACAAGTACGATGTTTTACTTCAATTCGAATCCACTGCCATACATTATTAATAAAGCTATAAAGTGATAATGTGACGAAACTTCTTTACAAGCACAGTTACTTGTTATATCTGAGATGTTTTAATAAATGTACTTATAGAGACAATGGGTATTTTTAACAATGGAGACGTCTACTAAACATGAGGATTTAATTTAACCATATATTATAATTTTAAATTTTTTATTTTAATAAATGTTTATTGTTTGATTTATGAATAGAAGCTCTAGACTTAAGTAAAAAGAGGTGCGTGACAAACGAAGATTTTTACCCGCGAAGGACAGGATTTGGAGGCAGCCAACGGGTAGATTTAGTTCATTCCACTAACTAGCGTCTTGACTCGTACTATGGCAGCAGTTTTGGTATTTCAGGTAGCCTTAAAAAAACTGTTACATCCGGCAACTCTAGGAAGCCAGAAATATTTCTAGATTAGTATGCGGTGCAAACGGCTGTTTGAAATCGATTTATTTTCCCAATATTTCTCTGTATTCAGATGACAATGATTTTGCAGGTTTGAGTACAATTGTTTAACGGTTCGCTTCTGAGTTAACCAACCTTGAAGAAGGATAAGGTCCAGACTATGTCAATTTTCAACATTTAGTACTATTATTAAATTTTCTTTCACTTATTCAAATCAAATTGGATACAGTGGTTCCCCAATCGCCGCTAATAAGAATTAAAACTGATACATTGATGAAAGTTGTAATAAGCAGACCAAAATACTAGTATCTGCTTCTGTTACATCTGTTGATTATACAGGGTGATTTTTTAAGAGCTTGAGAACTTTTTTAAACAATAAAACGCATAAAATTTGCAAAATCTCATCGGTTCTTTATTTTAAACGTTAGATTGGTACATGACATTTACTTTTTGAAGATAATTTCATTTAAATGTTGACCGCGGCTGCGTCTTAGGTGGTCCATTCGGAAAGTCCAATTTTGGGCAACTTTTTCGAGCATTTCGGCCGAATTAGCCCGAATTTCTTCGGAAATGTTGTCTTCCAAAGCTGGAATAGTTACTGGCTTATTTCTGTAGACTTTAGACTTGACGTAGCCCCACAAAAAATAGTCTAAAGGCGTCAAATCGCATGATCTTGGTGGCCAACTTACCGGTCCATTTCTTGAGATGAATTGTTCTCCGAAGTTTTCCCTCAAAATGGCCATAGAATCGCGAGCTGTGTGGCATGTAGCGCCATCTTGTTGAAACCACATGTCAACCAAGTTCAGTTCTTCCATTTTTGGCAACAAAAAGTTTGTTAGCATCGAACGATAGCGATCGCCATTCACTGTAACGTTGCGTCCAACAGCATCTTTGAAAAAATACGGTCCAATGATTCCACCAGCGTACAAACCACACCAAACAGTGCATTTTTCGGGATGCATGGGCAGTTCTTGAACGGCTTCTGGTTGCTCTTCACTCCAAATGC
The DNA here is from genome assembly GCF_030247185.1 of Malaya genurostris. NCBI lineage: Eukaryota > Metazoa > Arthropoda > Insecta > Diptera > Culicidae > Malaya > Malaya genurostris. The sequence continues at coordinate 82,690,052 of NC_080572.1, read as the reverse complement.
GGCAATTTTGCTTATTTACGTAGCCATTCAACCAGAATTATGTAGACCATAAATCGGGCGTAAAGCGCGAAACACATTTCGAACCGAACACTGATTTTGGTAATAAAATTCAATGATTTGCAAGCGTTGCTCGTTAGTAAGTCTATTCATGATGAAATGTCAGAGCATACTGAGCAAATAATAATGCATGAAAATCATAACCTCAAAAAATCTGAGCAAATACTAATGCATGAAAATCCTAACCTCAAAAAAATCACCTTTTATATAAATATTTCGATTTGCAGTGACTTTAACAGCGAAATATCACAAGACATGAACAACACGATTGACACTCCTTATTACTACGACGACGCTGACGATAGAAACCCTTACAATAGTTCAATTAATGGAAGCGGAAACAGCGGCGACGATAAAAACTCCTACAATACTTCAATCAATGATAAGAAAATATCTGAAAATATCTGAAAATATCACCATTGATACCAACATTATCACCAATATGAACACGCCTACAAGTGAAGTCGTTAAAACAGCATTCAATACCATCAACAACAATTTTATGGAAATAATCAATCCCAGCGACATAACATCCAACTTAAACTATAATCATATAATATATGGAAGCCCCCCGAAAGCTTTTTCCAACTTCAAATAAATAAGTACACGTTTCTTCTTGTCTATAAGTTGTTAATTTATTCATTTTGCCATGGTACTGCTCCAGCCTCAGAATTGAAGTAATTCTTATAGATTTCTCGCACTTGGAAAGCAGATTTTGACGAATTTCCACCTCGTTTAGATAACTGTGCGAGCTCTAAAAGATGCTGATGGGATGGCCCTTCTCCACTGTGCACATTTTTTATTGTAATAATGCATGCCATCATACTTACGGATAAAACAGTGCAGTAGTATATACTCAGGGTCCAACTCGATTCGTCGATTGGAAATTCTAAACTTCTGTGTTAGGATACCAAAAGCATTTTCAGATGTTCTCCTGGCGCGAATCAACCGATAGTTGAAAATCCGTTTTTGATTGTTCAGATCTTGTCCTGGATATGGTCTCATAAGATATGTTTTCAACGGGAACGCCTCGCCTCCAACAATCACATAAGGTGCTACAGTATCAGTTCCAGGTAAGATAGAATCTGATGACACTGACAGATTGTTGTTTTCTAGTGCATGTCCTAAATTAGAGTTTGCGAAAATCCCGCCATCACTATCTCTTCCTTTGGCCCCAACGTTCACTGCCAAGAAGTTGCATTTTGCGTTTACTAAAGCTAACAACACTATTGAGAATCTATCTTTATAGTTATAAAATTCTGTACCACTATTAGGAGGCTTTTTGATAAAACTGTGCTTCCCATCGAGAGCACCCAAGCAATTTGGAAAGTTCCACCGTTAGAAAAATTGTTTCGCTGTATCTTTCCATATTTGTTCAGTAGGCTATGGTATAGCTTCTTTTAAAAGTTTATCAACCAGTATTGTACAGGTCTCATGCACCATTTCATGAACTGTAGTCTTCCCAAGGCGATAACTGAATGATATAGTTGTCATTGAGTCCTAAATTAAGAGTAAATGCAATGGGGGGTGCGGGGGGGAGGGGGGGGGGGGGGGTTGGTGGGGGGGTAATCGCCAGTCGAAACTTGGAGTCTTCCTTTTTTAGATAAACTTCTAGTTTGCGTAGAAGTTATTCAAAGCAGTGTAGAGACATCCTGAAGTATTCGTGGAATTTTTATCCATCGGCTACTAACTCTTTGAAAAGTGTAGCAAATTCCCCCTCCGTTTCACGTTTCGTCCAAGCTTCTTTTTTTTAGCAGAGGGAGTTTGATCCTCATCTTCCTCTTCGTCCTCAAATGCAATAGCCATCATCATAACTTTGTCATCAGTGAAGTTCTCCATTTTCTACTAACTAAATATTATTTATCACTTTACGTTCACACTTAACGCTCGTCACTGTATAAGTTTTTAAGTCGTCCCTCATGAAATATATTGTATTTTAACGCTTCTGATACTTGTTTCAAACTACTTTTATTACATCTAACTCGGTCAATAAATACTTGCTGGTAGGTATTCAAAAGTTATTGAAAATATAAATATATAGGTACACAGATTCGCTAATTGATAGGCAACGAAATTGTGAACGTGGTATAGTGTTCATTTTATCAGGTAACCATTAAACATAATTGATTTTATGTGTATATAGAGAAGGGCCCATCGAGTCGAAAATCCGCATCTAGAGCATGTAAAGGACTGACCCGGCTACTTGTACACAAAATAATTTAAAGCAACAAATTTTACAATAAACAATCCACACTCCAAATTCTTAACTTATTAGAACGGTTGGTGGAATGAACTAAATCGCTTTTAAAGAAAAAAATCCTTTTATTTTCACTATATTCAATCCAATTTGATTTGAATAAGTGAAAGAAAATTTAATAATAGTACTAAATGTTGAAAATTGACATAGTCTGGACCTTATCCTTCTTCAAGGTTGGTTAACTCAGAAGCGAACCGTTAAACAATTGTACTCAAACCTGCAAAATCATTGTCATCTGAATACAGAGAAATATTGGGAAAATAAATCGATTTCAAACAGCCGTTTGCACCGCATACTAATCTAGAAATATTTCTGGCTTCCTAGAGTTGCCGGATGTAACAGTTTTTTTTAAGGCTACCTGAAATACCAAAACTGCTGCCATAGTACGAGTCAAGACGCTAGTTAGTGGAATGAACTAAATCTACCCGTTGGCTGCCTCCAAATCCTGTCCTTCGCGGGTAAAAATCTTCGTTTGTCACGCACCTCTTTTTACTTAAGTCTAGAGCTTCTATTCATAAATCAAACAATAAACATTTATTAAAATAAAAAATTTAAAATCATAATATATGGTTGAATTAAATCCTCATGTTTAGTAGACGTCTCCATTGTTAAAAATACCCATTGTCTCTATAAGTACATTTATTAAAACATCTCAGATATAACAAGTAACTGTGCTTGTAAAGAAGCACAATGTATGGCAGTGGATTCGAATTGAAGTAAAACATCGTACTTGTTTCTTGCGTTGTTTCATATTAATTCCAATCTCTAATAATAACAATAAAAAGAGAGACAGTGGGGCACGTGTCCACGGTCTTAGTAATAAGCACACAAATATATGTTGCTAGTTCCTTCAGACCAAACCTTTCAATAATAATAAGACTGAACTACCATTTATTTATTCTATTTAAAATAGTTTTTCGAATAGATGTACAATGAACCATGAACATTTCTATTTAATTCAATGATAACATAATCAATAGGAGACCATAGACGAGGATCAGTAGTGTAATTCAATATGTAATGAGTAGCAACAATTAAAATGGCTGTAATGTAATGTAATGGCTAATTATAATGACATTACTCGATTGTAAGGACTCTCAATTAAGCTAAGAAATATCAATGAAACGATTTGGATTCATTTCGGTCTTCCTTTCGCTCTTGCTCTCTCAATTCACTCTCTTTCTGTGTGGGCTATCGGCATGGTGCGAAAAACTCGGTGAGGAATATCGGCGGCAAGCAAATGGATTTTATCCCGGGTCCGGGATTCCAATACATGCACACGTCGGCAGCTCAGTCATCGCCGATGAGGAAAAAAAACGTCCCGGATAGTCCCGGACGGTCCCGTCCCGGTCGTCCCGGTGTTGTGCGAACAGGCTATAAAGGAACCTGACACATTTGGTTATTGAGGTTCACTGGAACCATACAATACAGGGTCCGGCACTCGAAGTGTAACCAATTAAAAAGGCCACAAATTCAGTTTGGAAAATTACTTTTACTTAATTCAAAGTACAAAATGTGTAAAAATAATACAAAATTCAGAATCAATTCACTTTTGCTCGATATGACCACCTTTTGCCTTGACTATGGCCTTGAGACGGTCAAAAAACGAATCGCAAGCTGCCCGAATGTGACTTGCAGGTATTTTGGCCCACTCGCGGACAATAACTTTTTTCAGCGCCTCGAGACTGGTGTATCTTTTAGTTCGGACTTTGCTCTCCAAAATGGCCCAAAGAGAATAATTCATTGGATTCGCATCTGGTGAATTCGAGAGCCATTGTGTGGACGTGATGAAGTTCGGAACGTTGTTTTTCAGCCATTTTTGGTTCACTCGAGCTTTGTGAGACGGTGCCGAGAGCTGCTGAAACGTCCATGGTCTGCCACCGAAATGTTTGTCTGCCCACGGCTTCAAAGCAACCTCCAGAATACTTTCCCGATAATATGTCGCATTTACCTTGACGCCAGGCTCGATGAAAACGATTGGAGAGCGCCCATCTGCGGTTACAGCGGCCCAAACCATTATCTGTTGCGGGTGCTGCCTCCTGGTGGCCAATCGATGACTCAAATTCTCGTATGAACGGTCGGTCAAGTAAACCCTATCGTTTTGAGAGTTTACGAATTGCTCAATTGGAAAAATTTTCTCGTCAGAAAATACAATGTTCGGAAATTGATCGCTTTCGGCCAAACGAAGCAACTCCTTCGCTATCTCAAGTCCAACTTGTTGCTGCTTCGGTGTGAGATCATGCGCCTTTTGGATCTTGTAAGGCTTGACCTTCAGATCATTTTTCAGTATGCGGCGGATGCTACGGTCGGATATTTTAAGTTCTTTTGCCATTTGATTGGCACTTCGTCGAGGATTTCGTTCAAGTCTCTTCTTCACTTTTTGAACCATCTCACGTGACGTTGCAGTCTTTTGATGACCACCTCCATGACGTTTTGCGATGCTACCAGTATTATTGTAACGAGTTATGGTGCGATAAACAAAAACTTTATTCACTTTAAGGTGTTTGAGCTCACGAATAATCGCTGGTTGTGATTTTCCATCTAAATATAAAGCAATCACACTATTACGTTTTAAATCCAAACATGACAAATTCCGCGCTAAATCATATTCGCAGTTCGCCGAATTTTCTCAGATTTGAGTGAAACTTTCTGGGCGTGGAGTTTGTCCAGAAATGTCACATTGCTTTGTTTTTGCCTTTCTTATATAGAAAGGTTATACAATCACTGCGAAAAAAACGACTTTAGAACCGAGGCTCTGAGACCATTCGAAAAAAAGTCTCTCTGTGTTTGTGTGTGTGTGTGTGTGTGTGTGTGTGTGTGTTTGCTTTTTAAGCCTTGTTTTTTTTCCAAATAGTCGAAAAATGACAAAACCTTCAAAAAAGTATTATACTAGTGATTTTAACAAAATCAGTACAATTTCCAATTAAAATACTGAAAAACTTTCATATCGGATTGACTTTAAAAATTTAAAATCAATTTTCAGAAAAAATTTTTTTTCTGTTTTAATAAAAAATAAATATACTGTTTCTTTTTTATCGAAAACTAAACCGAATTGAAATATTGGTACAAAATTTCATCAAAATCAAGCAAAGGTTTTGTTTTGTAAATCGATTGTTATTTTTTTTCAATTCAATTTTTCTCAGTGCAGCATTAGGATTTTTTTCAGTATTTTTATTGAAAAATTTGGCTGATTTCGTGAAAAGCACTGCACAAAACAAAAAACCCCTAAATGTTCAAACTCTGCGGCGACCAGTAGCCAGTCGTCATTCGTTTACGCCCGAGACGTCAGATAGGATATGGCACCTAGTGTTATATCCTTAAAGGGTCACATAAGTAGTGTGGACTTTGCGTCTGCTTAGCGGTTCAAGTTGGACTGCAAGTTGGACTGCATCAAATTTAATTCGATATACTGATAATATTAGACTACAACAACAGAATATTATTGTCAACATTTGCTACTTAGTCATTGTAGACTAGCTGACGCACCTTCACGGAAAACCCTCCAATCAAAAAATTACGATCTCGCAATTTTTGATTTTTGCAGTTGTTATTTTAACTAATAATTAGTTGATTCAACCAATTTGCTGTTTGATTTGCACATATTGAAGTAGTTGAAAAATATGTTGTTTTTAATGCTGTTTAATGTCAAAAACAGCACAAAACATAACAAAAATCGCAATGGAAAATCAACCATTACTTTAGTTGAAATTCAAACGCGATTCTTAAACATTTTCATGCAAACGAAATTCGCTTATTATAAGGTTGTAAAACTCATGAAGAGTAACTTTTGAATGATAGTAAATTAATGTTTATCATAACACTAGTTGTCAGAATATTAATGTGATGATAAATTATCTACATCTTTACTGCTTTGGTGTTACAAGAAGA